>NW_010183668.1:67954-69505 GCF_000695765.1 Mesitornis unicolor
GATGACATATATGTAACCTTCGGGCATATAGAATATTAATCCACCTTTGATCACATTCCCTTGTGTATCCACCTTTGATCACATTCCCTTGTGTATCCTTCCCCACAGCTTTCTGATTTTCCTCCAAAATAAACTCTGTCTTTATTTTTACTACTGTGTTTTTATTGCACTTTACTTTTAGTTAACAACACTGGCTCTATTAGGTTTTGTTTTGTTTTGTTGTTTTGTTTTGTTGTCTTGTTTTGTTTTGGTTCTATAAAAATTGCTTTTGTGCTCAGATGCTGATCCTTTAGAAGTTTCTTCTTTTACTGCTTTTTGTTTTTATTTCCCTGAATCACTGTTTGCTACACAAAAGTAAGTCTCAGAATACACAGATGTAACACAGATCTTCTACACTTAGTATAACAGATACCAAATGAGGAAAAGTCCTCTTCCATCATCACCTCCCTGTCAGTGCAGGACTGGGAGTGATTTTGCTGACCACCCATACTCAAAAAGCACCCCACAAGTAAGATCTTCCACTCCTTCAGAGACTGCAACTTCTCTACTGTAGTCAATAATTATTTTTTGTTCTTACATCTTAAGCAAGATGATAACAAGACTACCTGTGTTTCCCTTTGCAGGAAGTGATTCCTCCTTTTCCAGGCACTTGTAGGACTTCCCTTCACTGTGTCGTACTCTGTTAGCTCATGTAAGAGTCCTTTGTTTGTCACTTTCTACCATCCTTGAATCCCTGTTCTCTGAGCTCACCCTGCCATGTGAGCCATCAGATTCTGTATCCCAAACATCAGAGACAATTTACACACCAGAAGCTATCTGTAGAAATTTCCCCTCACAAATACATCTGAGTTAAAGGATTGTCATGTGTGTTTCTCTTGAAGCTAAATTGGTGCCCTGAATATAAACCAATGACCTGAATCTCTGTCCATGAGCCAGTGCCTCTGCATAGGCAGCCCACAGTTGTGTTACCCTTTTGCACCCATCCTGTTGGGAATGCTGCTGTGTAATTTGTCGCCCACTGTTGCCTTGAGGTTTTTTGCCTTCTACTGAATTTATGGCTTCCCCCAGCCAAAGATATTCTTCCCCTGTGGCATGCATTAGCTTGCATTTTTACAAGCTCAATCTCATTTTGCTATTCCCAGCCTCTATTTCTCTGAGCTGCTTTATATTACATTTCTTGATCCTGACTTGTATAATAGCTCCAAATTCAGCATCATCTGCAAATTTAATGAATATAGTTTTATTCTGCCATCTTCATGATTATTAATAGAGGTGGTAAGTAAACATTGGTACTACTATAGGGCTCTGTGGCTCTGCACATTCTCCTTCCTATCCATACCCCATTCCCCTGCACCCCAAGCTCTTTGTATTGCACTGACAGTACTCTCCTCTTTGTGTACTTCTACATAAATCTAGTTTCCGTATTAAGTTGCTATATAACTGCTTTACCAAAATCCACATCTGTGATACAGACTCTACCTCAAACACCCAGATATTTAGGATATATCACAAAATGTAATGATGAGATCACAGAATCACAGAATCACAGAA
>NW_010183669.1:0-19075 GCF_000695765.1 Mesitornis unicolor
CTTTTCCAACCCAGCGTTTCTGTGATTCTGTGTGTGTGTGAACATTCTGGGGAACAGTTGTGTTGATGGGACTGGGAGCAAAGAGCAGTATGGATGGTGGGACAGCAGGGCAGGAGGCAGCTCTGGGGTGCGTGGAGCCTCATCTTGCCTTTCACTGATATCCTCTGCCACCAAACCCATCTCTTGGCTGTCCTCCAAACTCTTACTGCCACCTCAAATACTGTAGTAACCCATGTCAATCCTCACAAGTTAGATCCCGAGAGTGAGAAATGTAGTACTACTACTGTGGTAGTCTTGTGACAGCAAGTATGTTATTTTGGCCCGTTTTGGAATGGATAATTATGGATAAATGTGTCAAGAATAGTTATTTCTTAATATTTCTTGTAGTACCTGCTCATTTGAACATTTAAAGACTGTGAATTCTGATTTTTAAGAAATCAGTTACCTCAAAATTCTGGGAATTCAACTGGTGATGCAATCATTCAGATTTATGAATCTTTGCAGAATAGTTTTTTAATAAGTAAATTATTTTGTAGAAGGAATTGTTTTGCTGCTTGCTACTGGTTTTCTAGCCTGTGTCAATGAAGACTGGTAGAACACTGACAAGAAGTTCAGCCTGGCAGCATTAGCAGCTGCAGTAACTACCGTCATGCAGTGTATTGCCAGCTCAGCTGTATTTTCTGATCTGTTCTGCTAGCAGGTCACACTGATATTACCCAAAGCCAAAATGCGTTTTCCTGCTCTGTTTGGCTTCTTTTATATTGTCCCCACCAGCATGGCATCTGCGTGCCGTAAATACCATGACTAGCATCTCTCATTTGTCACGATAAGTGAAGCTGCTATTTGTCACCAATGTAAATAAGGGACCAAACACAGCACAATTACCAGCACAAGACCTTTTGACAGAGCCGAGTGCTGTCACAGTTGTTACTGCAGACCATTCAAAGCAGGGATTACTGAAGTGTTGGAGTCCTTGTTTAACTGTGCTTCATCTTCCAGCATTATGAAAAGTCTCTTATCTCTCAGCTGTTAATCCAGAGTGACACAGTACAAGAGCAGCTCTAGAACAAAACTTCAGTCCTAGGAGACCAGGAGTAGTTGAGCTGGCCCTTGCTGCTAGTCAGGCAGTCACGTTTGGCCAGTGGTTTAAGGGAAGAAAAAGATGTAAACAGGAGAAAGAACCAGTGACAGCAAAGAAATGGGCCCATTTTAAAGACATGGGGTGTTACAGTCTGTGTGTTTACACTTAATAGGTGATTTATGTAAAGATCAAAGGAAAATACTTTCTTTTTCTTTTTTTTTTTGTTTTAAATCCTGGAAGCACACTTAATGCCTAGGAATGGCTGTTCTTACTGCAGAACTTTTCGCTGAAATGTTGTAGATCTCGCAAAAGGCTGAGGAATTTGGCTGGAGAAGAACTGATCTTTGTCTTTGGCAGTTACATTGTTCATACCATGCAAATGCTTTCAAGCATTCAAGATGGTCCAAGATGGTCCATTTCAAGATGGTCCAAGACATTCTTAGAATCTGAGATATGCAGTGAGCCAAGTGAATGCTGACCAGCTGAGGAAGGTGTATGATCAATTTGATAACCTTTAATTTGCTTAATGTCAGTCTGGTGCTTTTAAATTTGTTCACAGAGAATTTTTCAACTACATCAGGATTTCTGCAAGAGCTAGGATTAAAGAAGACGTATTCAAATTGATGAACTGCCTAACATGCGTGGGACCCATCTTTTGCTCTTGTTTCTGCTGTCTTATGTTCCATATAGGCTGAGCCTGTAACAAACCTAAATACTGTGCTTGTTCCAGAGGGGAGATAGAACGGTTAGAACAAGCCTGAACAACGCTATACAATTAGATAAATCAATATGTTGATATAATATCGTGAGATGACATAATGCTAGAACTTATACATAGCTTCTTTAGCACCCAATGACTCTATCAACCTAACAAAGGAGTCCTTTATTTAATTATTAGCCTGTTATTTATATTGCTAATCTAGCCACTAGAGAGAGACAAGGCCACATACCTAAGCTAGTAGACACTGTTGAATATTGACTTCAGTATCGATATAGTCAGAGGTTGGGGTTTTTTGTGGCCTTTCTTTATATTTCTGTTTTAATTTAACAAATTTGGAAGAAAAGAATGTTTGCATCCTTGCAGAACTACTTATGAACATGAAGCTTGGAGTCAAACGGGAGTATCAATAAGGACTGAAGAGTGCCGGATGGGCAGCAGAATAGCAATGGGAGCCGAAGGGCAGTACAGTTTGTTTTGCAAAATGAAGTGGACATAAGGAGTCTAATGAATTCTTGTGGTAAAATGTTTGAGTTTTAAGACCACATTTAAAATCTTTCCTGGAAATATGTTCCTTCCAAAACGTCTTTGAGAAATGATAAATGTTATATACCTGGACTAGTTACAGACATCACTCTCTTTGGTCTTCACGTGTATCCATCCTGGGGCAGAATCTGTGTTTTTTTCTTTATCTGCCTTTTGATGGAGTATGCTGAAAGATCACATTATGAAAACGTAGGGGCTGGATAAGGCCAGAACAGGAGGAGAGAAGTATTACAATAAGGGACGTACTGAATCAAGCCCAGAACACACAGAGAAAGAAAGCCCTAAAATGTAGGAGCACTGTCTTTAGGAAGGGCCCCTTTGGGTTGGCACGTGTAGATGCACCTGGGTCACACCATATCTCAGGCTGGGGGGCCTCTGTCCCACTCCCTCATGAGCCCCAAAGTGCACACGGGCCCTGCCATGTGCATTGCTGGTGACATGGAGGTGCCTCAAGTCCTCACAGTGAGTTTGAGGAATTTCAGCCTAGTTGGAGAGGTACTGGAGGAGCACCCAGGAGCACCACTGGACCCACAGGTACTGGGAGTCTCAACAGCGTCCAGGCATCGAGCTGCGTTGGGCTCTTTCGAGGCCACACAGCTGTTTAACTTCTCCTAGGGAAGCACAGGGACTCAAAGTCCGTCTGCTGGTGTAGGCAAATGTACCTTGCCTGCACACAGGCCACTCTGCAGGACGCACACAGGCCAGTTCTGCAGAAGCTGCTGATGGTATGAGAGTCGTGGGAGATGGTTGTGCTGAGCACCACAAGCTGGTCATGCTCCCCTGGCTCTGACCACACTAAAATCCATCAGTTCTCTGCCCATTTGGGAACCAGGAACGCAGAGGAAGGCAAGAGGTAGGCATCTACCCCAGGGGAGCAGGACCACCGAGATCCACCTTACTGAACGATGAAATGCAAGGAGGAACGGTAGCCCTGCAGGTACGTACAATCTGCATGCCAAGCAGAGACTGTGAGTCTTACAAACCCAGTCCTGCTGCCGTCAAAGTGGGTTAAATATTGGGTCAGACAAACTGGTGAACTCTCAGTAAATGTTTTAAAGAGAAATCGTGGAAACTTTTCTGTAAAGCACATGAGGCCAGCTTTGCTTCTCTTCAACAGTGATGCACAGCTGAATTGAGTTAGGGAATATCGAGCCTGAATGTTATCCTTATGAAAACTCTTTATTTGGCTTCTGATTTTTAGTTCTATCTACTTGTTTATTGAATTTTGTTATTCTTTTAATGTAATATCTGGATTGGTGACATTGGCAAGGAAAAGTAGTGGAGACAACAAATAAGGTTGCTTTGGCATGTATAAGGTGACCTAGAAAGGTAAATTTTGGGGACTTATATTCCTGAAATATTACTTAAATATCACACAGTGAGATCTTTGCTCTTGGATTAAAAGGGAACAGGATGGATTCCTAAGTGCAGGGTTTTGACTAAGTTGAGCTGCTCATGGCTCTTGATAAACCACTGAGGAAAAGATGAGACCTCCACTCTCTAGACCTTCTCTGTACCCAGAGCTGACCCAGCATTGGCTTTCTATATCTTCAGTGAAATTCATGGATGGAAAATATTCATAGATGGAAAATATTCTGCATGTGGCAGGCAGCTGAGAGGACTGTGGAGAAACATGAGGGAGGCTGTTTCTGCAGGAGAGCACTGCTTTGTCAGGAAACCCAGCTCTGCCTGGGATGCTGTGGGCTTCCGCTGCTACTGCTGCCGAAGCATAAAGGCAGTGCACGGAAGGTGGCTTTGCTTTCTGTGGAAATAAATACACGGGGTATTTATTAGATTTTTATTTTTCTTTAGCAGTACATTGGCTGTGTGAATGTGTGTTACAGCTAAATAACTGGTTCATTTTCCCTTACGTGGTGGAAAATTAATAGAGAGTAAGTAAAGCAGCAGCTCCCAGCTAAAGGATTAGAAGAAACTAAGGGCATCCTTTAAAGCAAAACATTAATGCTGATAATATTTGAAATATGCATTAGATGAATTTACATATTTATGTAATGTGAAAAACAAGGGCTTTCTAGTGAATTCTTCTTTTGAGTTTATGCTTTTTTTGGGTTTATTTTCCTTTTAACTTTCAAAATAATATGTACCTACTTTCAAATGGGGGCCTCTAAACAGTGCTAGATTTGAGGGTGTCCAAGTGTACTCCATACCATGTAATTTCTGTACACTTTTGCTGATATGAATTTCTGAAAGTAGGATTCTTGGTCTTCTACTTTGACATCTCCTCTTAAAATCCAGCCCTCTGTGCAACAGTTTCCTTTTCATGCCCAACACTTGTGCTTAGGAGCACATCCCAACCTATCACAGACATAGTTAAGACAATAATTTAAGTTTAATGAGCTGGCTTTTCCTCTAAAAAGCAGAAGGATACTACTAGCAGGGTTAAATTTTATGTGATTTGCACATGACATGTTTTTAACTAGAAAGTGCCCACTTACAAGAATCCTGTGGCTTATTCACTTGTGATTTTCCATTCGTGATGTTCGATTGTGCAGTAACATTTTCCTCTTTCTTCCTTCTTTCCAACCCCTTTTCCCCATCTTTCTCTTCTTACTTTTCTTTGTTCTACACCCTTTTTATATGTTGTATAGATTTCCCTCCCCTCTGACATTTTTACCATTCTAAAGCATAAAATAGGGCCTCTCTTCTCCTTCTGCAGCTGCGACCCCATCCCCTGCTGTACCAAATTGACACTTCTGCGAGCAGCGGCTCCAGTCAGTCACTCGAAGGCTGCTGCTTTCACAAGTGTTGATTTAGTGCAGCGGGGGATGATGCGCCAGCTGTAAAACTCAGACAAAAATAGTAATAATAATAATAAAACCCTATGAAAAGTCTTAAAATAAGAAGGAAAAATAAAGGGTGGGAAGGAGAGGAAGGTAGGAAGGGGCCAGGTTGGGGGGAGGAAAGGAAGCAGAGGTCATTGTGGGGTGGTGGGGTACCTGGCTGCCCAAGGGGCAGTGGCATGGGTGAGAGAGCATCCCATGGGCTTCTCCTCCTCCTCTCCACTCTTGCTGCCTACAAGAGGCTCCTGTGACTGACAGGGCAGAGCAGTGCTGCCTCAGCATGCGGAAGTTTTGTGTTTCTACCAAACAGGAGAGTAGTTTTGAAATAAAATCCTGTTGGCAGGGGGTGGAGGATTTAAAATACGACTAAGGGAGTGAGGGTCGTCTATGCTCTAGAATCACAGAATGACAGAATGTCAGGGATTGGAAGGGACCTCTAAAGCTCATCCAGTCCAATCCCCCTGCCGGAGCAGGAACACCCAGATGAGGTTACACAGGAAGGCGTCCAGGCGGGTTTTGAATGTCTGCAGAGAAGGAGACTCCACAACCTCTCTGGGCAGCCTGGGCCAGGGCTCTGTCACCCTCACTGAGAAGAAGTTTCTTCTCCAATTGAAGTGGAACCTCCTGTGTTCCAGCTTGTGTCCGTTACCCCTTGTCCTATCATTGTTTGTCACCGAGAAGAGCCTGGCTCCATCCTCGTGACACTCACCCTTTAAGTATTTATAAACATTAACGAGGTCAATTACTTAATCTTTGCAAATGCAACTTTTGGACAGCAATATATTTGATATTTTCATTCTTAAGTTATATATTGGTTGATCCATGGATGTACAGGCTGAATTTCTTAGAAGTAACACATTGTTACTTAAAGCACATAAATGGTGACTTCCTTCTAAACCAGCCCTGATTTACCCTCAGTAAAGTTCATAGAGGAAATTATTTACAACTTATTGGTATCAAAGTATTTAATAAGAAGCTGTATTGCTGCTGTAGAACTAATAGGGTTCCTTAAAGCTTCTGGTGGACTAACACCCTCTAATGCAGTCTCCAGGTGCTCAGACTATTTTCATAAGGGAAGCAAAGCCCTGGCTTTCTATGCACTCATGGGTTGGGTGGCAAGTGCCAGTAATGTCTGCTCAGGGACCATGTCCGCAGAGACGCCGGTGTGGCATCTCATGGCAATGTGCTGATGTAGCACATCTGCATGACGCAAGGTCCGTGCCCTCCACCAGTGCTGCTGGGCAGCATCAGGCTGCACGCCGATGGCTTCACTGCAGTGGGAATCTCCCCTCCTGCACAGGACAGCAGCTGCAGCAACAGCGCAGGCTTGTGTAGCTTTCAACACCTTGCTCCTGCACAAAGACAAACCCTACTGAGGGAGCTCAAGCTGCTGGATAGACAGAGGCTTATACCATACCTTTTATATCTGCTGCTGTTGGAGCGGCCCTTCAGCAATCACCAAAGAAAAAAGAGAAACAACCCTTTTTGATCTGAGCTTGAATGGTTCTGAAGTTTTGTTTTGGCAAGTAAAAGTTGAAATAAATTACTGTAGGTTATATTTAATGATTACTTAGAAAAAAATAAAATTCATTCTCAGCCACTGACCCAGCAAAACAATTATTTCCATGGCTCCTAAGTGGAGCAGTGAATGTAATACACTATGCACTAAATATTAATATTGCTCGTGACATAAAGATGTGATAAGACAGGACAATTTCAAGATGGACATGCAGAACATAATTCAGAGTATACTTCCCAAAATAAGTTCAGCATCTTCTTTTATAGTGTACAAGTGGCTATGTCACACTGTAATATTCATTAACACTGTTGACAGTTTCAGGTGGGCTAAAATAAATAGGAATTGGTGCAGAAGGATGTGTGGTTTTGACCAGTGATCAGGGTAGTGGTTCTGTACTAACATAGGCTGACCTTGTCAGTGAAGACTTGAAAGATGTTAATGCATGTGTAACAAACATCATTGTTTGTTTAAATGTGATTTTACATGGCATTTGCCAGGTTTGAGTTGGATGTGTGGAAATTTTCAAAGGCTCTTGGGAAGCCCCTTTCTTACAAGTTTATTTTGGATCTTAGACTCGGATTGTCTTTACACAGAATCACAGAATCCGGTGGTTTGAGGTCATATTTGGTAGGTCTTGGGAAAAATTTCCATTCTCTGCAAAGTTTTCAGCATTTAGAGAGGTGCTTTGTAATGGGCTTTTGCAATGATCACCTTTGTAATCTTGTTGTTCATCATATTAATTGAAGAAGCTCCTTTCTGATAACCTTTGGCTGTTTAGGATGTGTTCCGCAAAGCATCAAAGGCTGAAGAGAAAAGATGTAATAGAGCATTCAGTCCATTTTTCTGCCAATGTAGGATTATTTCATAGAGAACATTTTTTAGTGTTATGTCAACTTTAGTTTTTAAAATCCCAAGTGAAAGCTTCCATATCTCTCCTTGGGAGACTATTTCACAGGCTAATACATCTCGCTGTCAGGAAGATTTTCCTGATACTCTATTGAGCTTAAGCTTTTTCTTTCCATTATTTCTAGTTATATCCCTTTCCCTTGATGGCTTTACACACTTCAAATATTTATAGATCGTTATATTTTTTCCCTTAAGAAGCTGTTCTTGAAACTTTCTTCAGTTTATCAATATCTTTTTGGTTTTGAAAAATCCACCTAAGACCACCTAGGCTGAGAACTACATTTACTATCAAACCATACTACAGTCAGATGCTCACCACAGCGTTTTCTTCAGGTCCTTTTTCCCAGGGTCCACCAAACAGGAGATTTTATCTAAGAGAAATCTGGTGATTAGAATATTTTAGTCAGTGGTTTGAGAAAGGTCCTTTTGCTTGCTTTCTGCTTCTCGATGCACAACCCTTCTGGCTGTTGTGAATGATGATCCCTGGCTGCTACTTGGTTCTTAACCTTCCACCTCTTGGTGCTCTGCTCCACAGAAAGCCTTGCATCCTCCTTAGACTTTGTACGTCTGCAGTTCACACAAAGTTTGCTTCATTCTTGTGAAGTGCAACTGCTGTGGTCAGGGCTCAGGATATTTCCAGGGAAACGGAATCTAAGAGGAGGAGAGCGATGCGCTACTCTACTCCAAGGTCTGGTTTGCAAGTCCTGGGTTGGATTTTAGCTCCTTATTTTGAAGAAACAAAATTACGCCCATGCAGGCAAACGCAGAAAGCTGTAACAAGTTCTCAGGTGGACTTACTAGTGTGAACCAGACCTGCGTTTGCGTAGTTCAGGGTTGCAGAAGAGGGGACTGGTCTGTGTCAGCTCCAAGTGCAGGCAAAGCTGGTGCATTATTGGCACTGACAGACAGGCTCTGCTTCTCTGCGCATCCTTCCCCTGCCGCAGAAGGGAAGCGGTAGCAGTCTCCGGCTGTGTGCTGGTGGATACTGGTACGATATGGACCACCTACTGTAGGCAATTGGGAAAATTTTCTTTCCTTTTTAATGCAACTTAGATTATTTCCTAGAGTGTTAGTTCTGGCTTGCAGAAAAGGGAAAGAAACTGAAATGGCTTACACAGTATTTGACTGTCATTTCTAGTTTGATTTTCTAAGGAAATGCTCTCTGACGACCTTCTCTGATTACTTTTGACCACAACGGACTTTTTCACAGTTGGGTCTAGCGCTGGTAGATGCCCCAAAGATATCATCCCTCCACAATGGCCCTGTGTGGTGGCTTTGAAATCAGCCGGGGCACTTTTGGGTACCACTCAGGGCATCGTGGCTGGGTGACGCTGGAGCAGCTCAGGAAGGTTTTGGAGAGGCAGTGTGGGGAAGGAGGGCATGGTAGTGAGTTTGGGTACTTGTGGATGAGTCTCAAGGCAGAAAGTGGTATTTTTCTGTTCAAAGAACTTGAGCCTTTCCTGAGCTTTTTTCAGACTGCTAGACACCCAGCACTTGTCTAATTGCTCTCCCAGAATCAATAGTTAAACTCACATTGATTTCTGCTGACACGCAGTACTTGGGATTCTAGCTGCGTTTCACAGAGGCTTACCTGCCACAGCTGCCTGCCGCCTTTTGAAGTTTTAGGCACAGAGTTTCCCCGAGAATTGTGCAGGGTGGAAACACCACTCCAGGTGCCCTCGTGGCCTCTGCAGGTGTTGCTACCTACCAGGCTGTTGTTTCTCCATCCGTTTCACAGGGAAAGCCTGTGCCTGGTGTGCTTACTCCCAGGCCTGCATCTCTCAGCATGGCAGCTTTCTGCTATCCTCTTCCTTTTGATTATTCCAAAGCATTTTCCCTAGATTTTTAGCTGATGTTGCCTAAGATCATGTGCTGAAGAGAATTTGTATTTTATTCCTTTTTTTGTGTGTGTCTAATTTCTAGAAACAGCTATGTATAATTTCTGCTTTACTTATGCTTGCGATATTTTCCAGATTCACATCTTCCACAGCTCTTCAAAATGAAATGTACTGCCTAATACAAACAATTCAGTGCCTTTATTTATTTCTATATTTAATCTAAAAGAGATTGCTTTCAACTGTATTTCTAACACAGGTATAAAGAACAATGTTTACTAGCAAGATTTCCTTAGCTTCTTTCCATTGAGAAATGGAACAAAAAGAGTAATGATACTGCACTTCTGTTGACTACTCTACTTGACTGATTCACAGGGTATTTGCTCTTAACATGTTGTAAGAGTTAAAGAAAAAAAAAAAGTGTCAAACTTTTTTTGGCACCCAGCTACAGTAGATCCTGTTAGAAGAAACATATGGTCTCACACTAACAGTGTTAAAGCACTGCTAAAGTATTGCATGCATGACATTGACAAATTTCCTCCAGGCTTTTTGTTTTCTGTGCTATTAAGCATTCAAAGTCCAGTATTTCATTACCACTGATGATATGGAGAGCCTTATTGACATTCTATCCATCTGTTCATAACATGCATTATTAAATGTGAAGCAACTAGTAGGTAGGAGTGCACTTGCCAGCTGTACAATGAATTCTCAGCAGTTTGGTGCCCTCTATAAATTTTCTAGTATTCTGCCAGTTTCTCAACATAATTTGCAATGGGGATTTTCCTTCTTTTTTTTTTTTTCTTTGGTGCTACACATTGTACAGAGAAAAGTTTCTTCAAAAGAATTCTCTATTTTGTTATCCTTAATGTGTAATCTTTAGATATAGTTTCAAAAAGCTCAGGAGTCTTTTAACATACAAAGACTGTCTCTGATATCGGATCTTACAAACCACAGTTTCATTTTTTTTTTCCTAGGAGCAAATCTGCTGCATTACCTATGAACAGGACAATGGGGACCCAATGAGTCACCCTATTCATATATTTTTGGAACCCAGAGGAATTGGCTTGACTATTTACAGATTATAACAGTTGGTAGTTGAATGTTTTATTTTCATTCCCAGTTGGTACAATATGTTCACAGCTGATGCTAATGGCTTGCCCATTTGATATCACATATGGTCCACTATTTGGGTCTCCTAAAGCTTTCTTTTGTGGTCAGGCTGCTTTAAAAGTCTTGTATATTTAGGTTTGTTCTGTCTACTGGGAAGATAACTATGAAACTTGGCAGCTGTAGAGAAAATCAGCAATTCTATTGATACAGACTCAAAGAATTTGGGTCAAAATGTCCAAAAAAGAATATTTTTATGTAACTTTGAATACAAACAAATGCGTTAGTAGATCATGTGAAATTGTGAAAGAGATGGTTTTTTGTCTTTCCTTGTCTTTGAAGCTGTGATTGAGTTACCCTCCAGTGTTTCAGCACTGTTGAGTCTCATCAGGACTACTTTCAGTGGGCGTTCAGTTGCATTGGAAAACAATTTACACAGAATTTGTATAGCTCAAGTAATTATTTGTATTTTTATTTGGATATTACTTTTCTGGTAATGTCTTATGGAAGGAGAAGACCTGAAAAAGCAAAGTAATTTTTCATTTGGTTTCTAGAATAAGAGCATTGAAAAAGTGAACTAAAACAATATGAGAACAGAAATTAAAATTATAAGCCTGTCTGAAGTTCTTGTCTTGTGATACACAAGTGTTTATGCTGACTCTAAAACATAACTGATAAAGCTGCAATCTCATAAAAAGATTATTTCCAAAACTATTGCGTTACCCTCTGAGAGCTCCAACTCTCATTTATTCATAGGAGTAGATCATAATAGCTCTAATTCCCTGAGAAGTGGGCATTGTATGATAATTGAGTAGGCTTAGTACATTAATTGTCCTCCACTTCACCTCTAGATGTTTAACGCCTTATCTAGTCAACCAGCAAACAGTAGTGCTCACTTATTTGTGCCTTACTGTTAAAATAATTTTTCTAACTGGGTAATTTATTTGAAATAAAGCAGAATAGGCTTATTCATGTGGAAGGATCATTGACATCATGTTAGATTAACATATTAAATGCCATTTGTTAGTAGGAGAGGAGTTTTATGGTTGTATTTTTCAGCCATACAACTTTAGCTGGATAACAGCGATGGGGTTTTGCACGCAGGAGTATTTCTCTAATGGGACAGATATAGCAGTTCTTACCACATGGCTACTGCTTGCTTATGGCCTCTGTTTTCTGTCGCTGATGCTGGTTTGGAGAGCAGGTAAGTGAGTGTTGAAAGTGGTGCGTGTGTCTGTGACGTCTGGCTCCTGTTGCTGGATCGAATGAGGCACCTGGTGGTAGGAGAGAGGCTCTGGCTTGTTTAGTCTGAGATGAAAATGTGCATCTTGCTGGTTTAGAGTCAACCTCTGGAAGCAGATTGAAATAGAGCCGAAGCAGAAGGCTTTTTCAAACAAATAAAGTCAGTATTCATCCTGGAGCACTACTGAGGAAATGAATGTTTTCTCTTCAGGGGTAAAAAAAACCCCAAACCAACAAAACCTGATGTTTTTGCAAGTGAAACTAGTAGATAAGGAGTAAAGTTCTGCCTTCTACTATGAGCAACCTCAGGGACTCAGAAAATGACAGTAACAATCTAGCATGCTAAGAAGTTCACCTACCTTGAAATGTGTTAAAATAAGACTGAGGAGCTCAAATTATTAAGGGATAATCTCAGCAAAGGACTGGGTGCCTGATGATGTGGTACAAAGCATTTGTAAGGCAGGACTTAGTCAGAATTTGGAGAACTGGCAGTTCCCAAGAGAGCTTAAGAAGTTAGCAACATGTTGCCTCTCACACTTTATTAGGTAGAAGTAGAAGATTATGCAGGAAGAATTTGGACTCATTGGACACACTTTAAATGACATTCAGGAAAGGACGTATTTCTCATAAATAGCAGAACTAAATGTTAAGAACTAGAAACAGTACCGCTGAAACATTATTTTCTTCATCTTATATAAATAAATCACAACCCCACAAGCCTCCAGAAGCAATAACTTGGGCTTTGACTTGTGAGCATCTAGCAAAAGCGGAGGATCACAATACAAAAGCAGTCCTAACATGAATAGCCTGTGTACATAAGTGTGTCCTCGGGGTCCATACACACTGTATTTGGGGTGACTAAGCCTGTTTTGAGGGCACTGTAGTGCTGCCCGCACTTGTACAAAGCCAGCTACGGAAGAGCAGTGGGGCAGAGCGATGGCAGCCCTACTGCTCGTTGTGGAGGTGATGTGTCTTGTGCCCACTCCGACACCATACCACCATCGCTGGAGGCAATCAAGGCATGTCCACTGTGTATTGGACAACCTTTCCTTCCTCTCCTCTCCTTGCTCTGGTCTCACTGCAGCCCTGGGGCAACTGCTGCAAAGTGCAGGATGCTCATGCAAAGATTGGGTTTGGAGTGTATTGTCCAAGCCAAGGAGATTGTGTTAGACAAAAGTTATGGCAACTATGGTTTCTGACTAATGAGGCACAAATCTAGTAGTGTGTGCTTAATAATATTCACCCTTAAGGTTTTGAAGCAGCTAAGGACATGTTGTCACCAAACTTGTGGTGGTTGCCAGACCTGTAATAGAAGAGCATGACTGAGAAGAAACCTCTTGCCTCTGTATGTTAGTGCCATAGGCTTGGATTGTAAACCTGAACCCATGTCTTGTGAGACAGAAAATGGGGACACCAATTGGGTATTGTCTTACCGTGCATTTATAAATTATACTTTTTGCTTCCATACAAGTTGGTTTTACCCAATTAAAAATCAAGTCACCTTTCTCCAGGCAGACTTCTTTGTATAAGTAGTCAAAGTTATCCTCACCGTTAAACCACTGGTATTTTGGATCACTCCTCAAGCATTTTATATAATTTAAAAATCCACACAGTTAATCTCGTTTTATGAGAATGAAAGATTTGCTGATCTATTTTTATTTATGTCTGTCTAATTCAGATTTTCCAGTATCATCCAACTAATTTTAGGAATATGTGCAAGGATAGGATTGTTTCTGATTGGTACTTGAAGAGTTATATGATTCCTAGGAGGATTTTTTTTCTCTTTTGTTGATAATTATTTATTATATTCTTATTATTCTGCCACATAAAACATGTGATGCTCCAGCAGAAGCCTCTTCCTGTGCTATTCACCTTCTCTCTGGGACTGTGCAGCAGGGGTAAGTGGCAGCATTGGGCACTGCCTTGCTTTCGGGAGCTCCTTCCAAGCACAGCAGCTGCCAAAACCTTGAGCTCCAGCACTGATGCTCCTGCAGACAGCTGTGCTTCTTGTGTGGCTCTTACCCACCACAGGCAGTACTGAAGCTGTAGGTCAGACCCCTCAAACAGCCACCAGAACACTGATCTCTCTCTGTCCAACAAATTCTTCCTAAAGCAACAAGATCTTTGCAGTTTTCCACTAAATACACTTTCTCCTTCTTGTTTCACCAGAGGAAGGACCTGAGGCTGGGGCTTGCTGAAGAGGAGAAGACCATGTGGAAACACTTTGCCCAGCTGCCATTGGCACACTGTGGAAGGTGAAGGGTTGGAAGGACTTGATGAAGGCAGTCTCATCTTGGGAAATGGTTGACTGGAAAAATAACATCAAGTTGTAATATATCATCAGTTCTAGATATATTTTGGGGAGTCCTCTCTCCTGAATGAGATTAAATTGCATATAGTTTTAATGCAGAGTCTTGTACAACAATGTAAACGAGTCGTTAGCATGGCACTTCATTGCAATAATAATTCAAAGCTACTAGCAGGCTTGATGGGTCTGCAATAAATGTTTTATTATTTAGGGAAAATATACTCTACAAGTTGCAACGTGCCATGCTCATTCATGCTGTAAATCAACAAAGATCAGCAGACTGAATAGGAAAATGAAAAGCTTATTTAGGAACTGACACAAGCTTTCAGATGAGCAGGGATGGCTGAAGTTAACTGCACTCATTTTTCTTTGCTTGTCACAGTTGCCACTTGAATTTCACTGCTAAAGATTGTGGGTAGTTTTGCCTTATGAAATTATATCTACAGAAACAGTATTTGCATTTATATAGGCTTAGTTATAACAAAGTTAAACCTAACACACCCCCTTGCCTCTGCAAACAAACAAACCGACCAGCCAGCCAGAAACCTCAATATTAAAATAATATTTATTCCTCAGTCTTCATAGATCTGAATAGGATTCAGCTAAATTGTTCCCACTGGCTGCTTTAAAGGCCTAAAACTGGTGACCAGGTGAAATGCAGGAGTGCAGAGCTATGGCTGCCCCTCCAACTTTAGCAATCCTGTAACACTGCATCTGTTTTCACGTGGATGAAACCGAAGTTTTATTTAATGATGTGCTTGATGAGTGGTGAGTGAAGGCACAGATTGCGTGGAAAGGGTGGGATACTGGGAATTAACATGTTCCTCATGGCATGGTGATGAAGTACCTGAAATCAGCTCCACTACCATCAGGTCTTTTCTCCCCCAAAGCCTCAAGACCTTCACTTGAAGTTTGCAGCATGGAAAATGCAGATGCTGAATGCTGAGCATTGGCTTGTCCTGAAAACTGCGTATGTTCAAACATGGACCCCATTTGGAATCTGTGGTCAGTTCCGGGCCTCTCAGTTCAAGAAAGATAGGGAATTGCTTGAAAGAGTCCAGCACAGAGCCACAAAGATGCTGGAGGGAGTGGAGCATCTCCTGCTGAGGAGCGGCTGAGGGAGCTGGGGCTCTTGAGCTTGGAGCAGAGGAGACTGAGGGGTGCCCTCATTCCTGGGGATCCATTGGGAAAGGGCAGTGTCAGGAGGAAGGAGCCAGGCTCTGCTCTGGGATGGTCAATGAGAGGACAAGGGGCAATGGTCCCAAGCTGGAGCACAGGAGGTTCAAGCTGAAGATGAGGACAAACTTTGTCAGTGTGAGGGTGGCAGAGCATGGCCCAGGCTGCCCAGAGAGGTAGTGGAGTCTCCTTGTGTGGAGACACCCAAAGCCCTGGCCGTGTTCCTGTGTGACTGCTCTGGTGATCCTGCTCTGGCAGGGGTTGCACTGGGGGAGCTTTCCAGGTCCCTTCCAACTCCTCATAGTCTGGGATTCTGTGAAACCCTTCACAAACTGTGCACGTTGATGTCCTTAGAGAGATATGACAGCTTTGGTTGATCATATCAGGGGAAGGAAGAACCAGAATGAGAAGTGAGTCAAGATAATGAATCCCATGCCTATGTTGGCTTGAAAAAGACAAGTTTTTCGAAGCCAGCTTTGGAAGTTATTTTTTTCCCCTCAGAAAGGAGGGAAGATGAAAATATTTTTTAAGCGTTTGTCTGACCCCCCTGGTCATGGGTCTCCAAAGTGAAGAGCTGCTTAGCAATTCAGCTGGACCTGCACCATGAGGCTGGCAGCAGGGACTAGGCATAGGAGGAGGATGAAGCCGGACCAGGGCAGTTTTTGGTTTTCTGTAGTCATCTGTGGATTTCTCCCAGTTTGGCAGATGAGTGTGTCTGCCAGTGAATGGATGCTTCCAGTGCTCTTGGTTGTGGAGTTACTTAGCCAGGTACAAGATTCGCTGACCATCTCAAATATCCATTTTCAGTAGGTCAGTTTGCATTGCTTAATTACAGCATGGTTTTTTGCAGTGCTTGTAGGAGAGAAGCCTGATCTTGTAGCCAGCCAAACTGCCTCTGCGCTGAGAAGAGCGCTGAGACTAGAGCTTGCAAATGATGAAAATACAGCAGTTTTGCTGCAGGGGGTTGTTGCACTGACTTGGTCTTGAACCTGATGTTGGGCTGTTCAGACAGTGTCTCTGGTGTAAGCATCCTATGGCTGGAAGCAATGTCCTTGAGGCAGAGGCAGATTGTGTGCCCTCTTGTGAGTGATCCAGGGTTGGGTGTGTTCCTCCCCTGGGGGTACTGGCAAGGCCCTGCTGATGGTGCTGGGTGCTGCTGGGGCACCATGAGCCCCTGAGGCAAAGCTGAGGCCTGGGCATCGTGACCTGCTGAGGTGGCTTCAGGAGTCATTATCCTGACTTTTCTCACTTCCTTGATTTTTAAAATCTGCACTTTACATTTTCAACCACAGAAATATTTTAAGGATGTAAGTGATGTGTGAGAATCCCATGGAAATGATGAGTTACCTTACCCCAAACTATTTGACTTATTCGGTCAGCCAGGGAAGCGAAATGACTTTACCCCTTTGGAAATGTAATTGTGAGCACTTTGTTTATGAGAACAGCATCTGCAAGAAAAATAATTCAGAGAGCTGTCTTAGGCTTATTTCAAATAGAATTACCTGAAGCTTCTGTCATCATGATTATCTAAAAGGAGACAAACATAAGTCAAAGACTAAAAAAACAGAAGTCACTGAGATAGTCCATAGTGTAGGCTTTGAGTTTGTTTCACAGGAAACAAGTTTTGCTTCTGAGCCAACCATTTATATGCTAAGAAAAGTCCAATTAAGACTGAATTGTAAGTGTCATAAAATAGAGAAAGCAAAGGACATTTAATTATAGCTGTGCTGCTAGGCACCAATATAACAAAAGAAAAAATGTTCACCTACAACACAAAGTACTGCCCAATACATTTGGTGTAATAAAGAGACAATATACGACCTAAACACACACTTCTGAATAGTTCAAAAAGCTGTATCTTCTGATTTTCATGAAGCTGTTTTCCAATTATCAACGCAGCTTAAGAAAAAGTAATATATATATATATATATTAATATTAAGACCTTCAACTTTGTTCACAGGTTGAAGAAAAAGCATCATGCATTAAGACAAAAATGTTGCCTATGAAAATGGATTCATGACCCAGAAGAATGTCTAATTGGTGTGTGTGGTTGTCTGGATGGTAGAATAACAATAGCAACCATCAGAGACAAGAGCTGAAACTAGTCAGGCAGTGAGGCAGGATGTATTTTATAGGTCATCTGGGCTCCATTCAGAGCTACAGGTTGCTATTCCTTCTCCATACTTGAAAGCATTTAATGGATTATTATAAAAGGAAAAGGATGGCATGCAATAATGGTTTAAATTGAAGCTCTGTATATATATCACCACTGTGTGACTTATAAATGAATGCTTCATTTTTAAAATTCTCCCATGACATACTTGAAAGTTTGCCAGAGCACCAAGGAATTAAAACAATGAATTCACCAGCAGCAAGAGTAAAGGACACTGAGCAGTACACTAGAAACACTTTTTCTCCTTCATGGCATGGACAATAATAAATAAGAAAAAATCGCCCAGAAAGATTTCTCTAAAGTTGCCATCTCTCATCTTAAGGGCAGATGAACTGGTTTTGTTGTGTGCTGTTTCATAATATTAAATTAAGAAAATAGAGAATTTTGGAAAGAGGCTTAACTGTCAAACAATCCAAGCCAAAAGTGCATAAGAATGAAGTCAAATTCAGAATCTCAGCTTGCCTGGAAAATCCTTCTTTCATATCAAAATTGATACAAGTTAAAGGGTGGAGGATCTTTTCTGCTTTGTTTCACATGAACATAAAAGTTTTATTCCTGCTTTTAATGGATGGTATTTTACAAATGTAATGGAACATAATTTTACCAGGTTTCCCTAAGGGAAAGTCATGGCATGATTACACAGGCAGTCCCATCTCATTTAGTATAATGCTTACAATATACATGCAAATATACTTAGGCAACTCAAGTTAGAGGTAGATTGAACGGCATTCAGATAATCATAGAGCAGTGCAGATGCTGAAGAAAGTTTTGCAGGAAAAACATGCATTGAATGACTGGTCCCTTGCAGCCACACGTGCCCTCACGTAATGTTTCTCTGCGATGTGGAAGGTTCAAGCTGTGCCAGACAGAAGTACCTGGCACACGCACATTTGACGGTTCTTAGATTGGCTCCATTTCAAGCCCAATTGATGGCATAACCCAGCAAGTGTCCCCAACAGCAGGGACAGCCTGGAGAAGAAGCCACCTCCTTAGGTGCAGAGCTCTTGCACCGTCCCTCAGGATAACTGGCTGCAAGGGGGTGGGAGGCAGAGGGGCTTTGTGAGCGTAGGAAGAGATTCAAGCCAGGTCAGATAGAGACACAGGGTGGCAGGGCTGGGAGTTTCAGGCCAACAGAGTTTGCTCTCCAATCTCCTTGCACAGGGAATTTTTCAGCTAGGGATTAAATAAATCTTTACGTTATAAATAATAGAGTAATGATTTAACATAATGCAGTGCACACTGCTATTTCAGCGCATTGGGCGTAAAAAGCAAATAAAAACCTGTGTTACAAGGTAGTGTGAAAGGTCTTATGTTTGTGGGAGTGGTAGGGGTGCTCTTTCTGGAGTGACTTGTGCATTAATGAAGGAGAGACCTGTAAGAAAAATGATCTGAATGTCTTATTTTCTTGTAGGGGACGATTGAGCAATTTTAAAACATCCTTCTAGCACACGTGAATGTAGCATATTCCCTAGTTCATGAACAATACATAGGCTTTTGCTTCCAGTTTAACTGTTTTGCTGAATTCATGCTAGTCTCTTCTCAGATCTTGCTTTTATTTCACCTGATATAGATCACAGTACCATCACAGAGATCAGAGAATCACAGAATCACACAATTTTAGGAGTTGGAATGGACCTGGAAAGCTCCCCCTGTCCAACCCCT
>NW_010183670.1:0-45149 GCF_000695765.1 Mesitornis unicolor
AGTGCCGAGGGCTCTGGGGGAACTGCTGGCCCCCACGGTTCCCGCTGTGAGGCAGCTGGTTGTGCAGTTCATCCCCAGTCCGGCCCCGCT
Organism: Mesitornis unicolor; assembly: GCF_000695765.1. NCBI lineage: Eukaryota > Metazoa > Chordata > Aves > Mesitornithiformes > Mesitornithidae > Mesitornis > Mesitornis unicolor. The sequence continues at coordinate 91 of NW_010183670.1, forward strand.
GGGACCCGTTTTTCCATCAGCGGCGAGCTGCCGATGGTGCTGCAGGAGAGGAGCGAAGCTGGCGGCTAAGGATGAGAGCAATGAAGCCGGGGTGCCCCGCTAGGGCAGGGAGAGCCTCCTTCAGGTGTTTGCGCCTCCAGGGAGGGCTCGGGGTAAGTCTGCTTTCGGCGAAACCAGGGCATCTCCTGGGCGGGCTGGCTAGTGGGGTCGCCACGGTGGAGGAGGCACCCTGCCAGGCTCGAGCCGAGCCTCCAGCTCGGCTCCCATCTGGCCGAGCTCCAGTCGAGTCTGCCGGCTCTGCTTGTCTTGCCGTGTGAAACACATCGGTGTGCGCCCACAAGGGCAGCCTAGGGCGGTGGGTGTTTGGCAGCCGGTTTGTAAGCCGCTAGGCAGCAGAGTAGGTTTTTCTCTGAAATGCTGATTTAAAAACAAAACAAAACAAAAAACCGTACTCCCACAGTGGTAGAGACAAGCAACAGAAACATGCCCAAACCAGAGTCTTGATTTTAGAGCTGCTGCTTTTTTGGAAACACGAGTGGAAACGTGGCAGCAAAGTGTGGAAACTCCCTTGAACTGCTAGTCTTGTAGTAACTTTTCTTTACAAAAGAAGTGATGGCCCTAGAGCTATTTTTCACAAATACGTGTATGCTTTAGTCTTTCAAGGCGTTACAGTTCTTGCTTGCACTTAATGCGCTTGTTGACTACACTGCAATTTTGGCAGAGAAGATGGTGTTCAGGTTTTTGCTGAATATGCCTTCTTTGCTGCTCCATCACTTGGTTTGCTGTTCAAAATATAACACAATGCAACTAAAACACTATGTTCTTATAATTAAAATTCAAACAAGTCAGGCAAGGAACATCATAGTAGGATGTTAAATAACTATATGAGGAGGGTCAGCTTTAAATTGTTTGTTTTAGGGAAAAGTATGTTTTAAGGGAAGTGAGAGATTGGTATGACTGAAAAATTCTCTTAACAGAAAAGCCTCTACTAAAGACAGAACATTTAATGTAAACTCTGACAGGGAAATGTGTAAAAAGGTGCTTTTTTCTTTTACTTGGGTATGGAAGTAGATAAAATTATTCATCAGATGACTTTGGATGTTGAACTTGCTGGTAGCCAGTACTTTAGATCACATAACATACAGGCTGCTAACTAGCTCATGATCTTAATCTAGAGTGTTAAGAGTTAATGCAGTCTGTCATGTTTTTCTTAGTCTCTGTAATACACTTTCTTTTCTCTTACCTGAAAATGTGATCTTTGACATTCTTAGTCCTTGACACTTGTGCTAACCAGCTGCCTAAACTGGCTTAACTACACCGTTCTACATATTTCTGAGCTGGTGAGCATGTTTGTTTTGCCTCACCTCACATAAAGAGTTCAAGGTGACAGATAAAATGTCTGGAACACCTTCTGAATGTTGTTAATATGACATATAAAATACATGTTGTATGTTTCATGCATATTTCAGAGATCAAGCATCTCCAAAATAGTGTAACACAATGTGATCTGCCACCCTACCATAATTTTCTCAGCAGTGTTGAATGCCCTTTCCTCCTACAGTGGCATGTTTTGGAAATTTTTTATCTTATTTGTCACCCACTGCCCACCTCCCACTCCCCCTTTGGGGTTTTATATTTAAACAAGATTCCTCTGCTATGACGTAGTCATCCTCTGCACTTCACTCTTTAAGAAGTTTTATTAATCTCATGAATCCTATTTGAATGCTATGGGTCATATCTGTGATTTAGAGCAATACTGTGACAATTTGCAAAGCTAGACAATCTGTATAATATGGGATGAGAATAATTCTGTGATGATGCCTGAACATTGAAAATGTTACATTTTTGTCAGTGCATTGTTCATTGAGCTGTTACATTTTGCTTTTCAGCAGAACTAGCTGAAAATCTGTGTGGCTATGTTCTCAAAGTTAGCTTTGTTGGTACTTGCTTGTGGGTTGAGGCACCATACTCCACTGCATGTGGGTTTGTTTTTTTGAGGTGATTTTTGGATTCTCCACAGCCCGATTTTTAATACGTGTAAGAGTTGTAATCATCTTGCTCTCCTTTTTAGGACCTTGTCTGTTCTTCACACACTAAGCTCCCCTGTGGAGAAGTTATTCTCAGTTGCTCAGGTATAATGGAATATAAATACTTAAAGAGTATCTGTTGTCTCTGCTCTGGAAGAAATCTGACCTGTTTCTAACACTGAATGATGGCAGATCCACACAAAGGCATTCTTGAATACAGCAGCTTCATAAGATCAGGAGTTCTTAGTTCCTATTTGTATAAATAGTCTAAACCATCATAGTTTGTTAGGGATAGTTCCTCATTTTTTCCACTTTTTTTGGTCTAGATTGGGAAGGTGACAACTTTGGAAAGTTATTATAATCTTTAATTATTTAGTTTTCTGCATAATTTGAAATTACCTTAGTTTGAGATTAGTTATAATTTTAAAAAATGAAAGTAACTTTGTTTAAAAACAAACCCCGCAAATTTTGGGAAACAAGCTTTAGGAAACTTGCTGTGGTAATTCGAAGTGTCACTACTCTCAGTTAATCTGCTCATGGATGCAAGTTAGCAGTAGGAAATATCTGTTTAAATCTTAGCTGCTCTGATATTAATCGAGCTGGTTTTTTTAGTTTAAGCTGCTGGTCAAAATGGAAGCTAAGATTATATGAGCCTATGAGCTGAGGTGGTAGGGCTCATTCCTTCTGCAATGGTTGTGATAATCCCTAGAGGAAAGATGTGTGTGTCATTAACCACCAAACCCTGTTCCATGACATACACATGGATATTATTCCCTTCTTCTTTAGCCCCTTTCTCCCCCATGCCCCTTCCCCAAATAGGAACAAAGCTGTTATAATCTTTAGCCCCACTTGAGGTGCTGAGAAAGACTGGTGTGGGTTAACCCTGCCCAGCAGCTAAAAACGCACTCAGTGACTTGCTAACTCTGCTGTTCCATGGGATGGGGAGAAGATAGAAGGAAGATGAGAAGACTTGTGGATAGAGATAACAGCAGTTTAATGGGGAAAGCAAAAGCTATTTGCTCAAGCAGAGCAAAAAGAGGAATTAATCACTACTTCCCATCAGTGGGCAGATATTCAGGCACTTTCTGGGAAGCAGGGCCTCAGCACACTTAATGGCTGCTTGAGAAGACAAACACAATAACCACAAACATTCTCCTTTCCTCCTCTTTGCCCTGAGCTGTTTTTTTTGCTGAGCACTATATCATATGGTATGGAATGTCCCTCCTCTCATTTGGGGCTGGTTGTCCTGTCTGTGTCCTCTCCCAACCTCTTGCCCATCCCAGCCTACTGGCTGGGGGGGGAGGGGGACAGGGCAAAGTGAGAAAGAGAGGAATGCTGTGCAAGCACTGTCCAGTAATAGCCAAAATATTTGTGTGTTATCAGCAGTGTTTTACCAAAAAATACAGAGCACACCACCATACAGGTTGCTGTGAACAAAATAGCAGCCAGACTTGGTACATCATCCTACCAGGGAGGGTTATGGATTTGGACTCATGAAGGAAAATTGCTCAAAGCTTGCTGGTGAAAGGCCTTTACCTGGATGACTACTGTTGTTCACAGTAGGATTAATGCAGCTGAGTAACTTAAGGGAGGTTTAAAGCTTTTGCATCTTAGTGTATGCATGGTTTGTATAAGCTTTACTGTTTCATAGCTAAGTGTGCATATAAAGAAATAAGCATGCATGTGATGACACAGTTATTCTGCATTGTTTGTTCCAAAGAGAACATCAGAAAGAGGAGTATTCCCTTTTTCTTCTGCTTGAAGAATAGAAAGCAGGATTGTAAAACGATGGGAGTATTTGATACTTCTAGTAATTGTCACCAAATTAAATAGATATTAAGTTGCCAGTTCTTCAAAGTACGCACTAAAGAACCCAGTTTCCTTCTTGTGAGATCTTTTCTTGTAAACGAAGTCAAGAGTTAAATGAATATACATAACAGGTAGGATTTTCTTTGCTTTTAATGTCTTAATCTGTTATGTTCTTACAAGTCTTACTCATGCTTGAAATTAGTCCTTATTTTCTGTCAGTCAGCAGAGCTGTGGGGTGTGTTAGTGAAGGAACAGACTACTACTAGGAAAATGACTTGCAGTGGTTATACATAGGGGCTAACTATGCATTTTTTTAACTTTTTTTTTTCTTTTGCTAGCAGTTACAAGACAATAGTGGGGCCTCTGCAGTCCTCTCACAGTCTTCTTGGGTTGTTCTGACCTGTCCACATTGTTTCTGTAACTTCTGTGGCTCTGCATCACTTGTGAAGAGGGATGTTCAGTCTAATAGCCAATTGCTGCAGCTGGTTAAAACGGTGGCAGGAACCTGTCAGGTAAACATGACAAAGTATTTTACATTTCTCTGCTGATCTTCCCAAACTGTATTTCACATCCCCTCGCTTATGTTTTACTTTATTTGTTATATTAACATTGTTTTGTATTTTTTAATTCCGAGACAAAATCCATCTTTTTTATTTTTTTTTTTTTCCCTCCAAGAGAGATTCAGTACCTCTTCTGAACTTAAAAATGAAGGGTTAATCATCTCTAATTCAGATACTTTGTTTCTGACTTCAAGGAAATAAAAAGTTCAAAATATTGTCCATTGCATACTTTTTTATCAAGTTGAGCATTATAGGGTGATGCTAGAATGTTTATGTAAAGTTTGCTTTGTTTTTTGTCTTATTGATTTAATTTCTGCATTTTGAAATTCTGAAGTGCAATGTGTTAAAACACTTTGTTGTCAGGAGTAGACTATAGCCCCAGTGTAATACTGGTTTTCTTACTGTGATCTAAGTATCTTAATGCTGCATTTTATGGGTAGCCTGGTGATCCATTCTGGCTCATGGAATTCTGCTGTTCTGGTTACTTTTTCTTTGACGTCCTGCATCCTTTTCCCTCCAATTAGCAGAAATGCACAGATAGTGCATCCAATATATTATAGACAGTTGTGAGTTTATAAATGTTCATGACTCTTCTGATTTTAGCTTATTATTAAAGTATAGTTTATGACCTTACTGTTCATTTTTAGGTTCTTTTCTTGGAGCTTTTTGATGCTTCTGAAAGAACTTGCATAAATTATATTTCATGTATGATGCTATAATAGTTTTAAGATTGGAAATAAAAATGTTTTTAGTATTTCTTCGCTTAAAGGGGCACATTTGCTTATGCTTGAAACAAAAGCACAGTGAGTACCAGTGCTGCTTATTTACAACATGTGATGTTGTCTACACAAGTCTTGTATACTGCATAGTATTGTTCAACTGTACTGGTTGAGACAAATAAATTTCTAGTATAGGCACAACTCTGAGGTAGAGCAACTATAAAAATTCAGGGGAATGGAAATGAAATTACAGAAATTGTTAGAGACCATGATCACACACACAAAAAAAGATGAAATTTACAGTACCATGAAATTAATTTCAGCAATTACAAGTTGAAAGCAAAATCATTCTCATGAGAAACTTAGAGCACAATATTAGACTTCTCATTTTGCACCTTGTTCTACTATTTCGTCTAATTTTTTTGGTTTGACATACTGAACACCAGATAGGCATTGTTACAATTGTGTGCTGCTTGGTGCTTTGATACCTATTATTTCTACTACTTTGTGGTAATTTTGTTATGCATGTATTAAAAAACTTAATAAAATAAGTGATATCTAACTAGAGGAAAAAAATATTTTAAATGTGTGTCTGTTTTTTTTTTTCTACTTATGGAGGAAGGTGACACTACTAATGGTGGGTCTTGACAATGCTGGTAAAACTGCTACAGTCCGTGGAATTCAAGGCGGTAAGCAATTAATTTATCATCTAAATGGAGCACTGAAAGAGTGAAAAAAAGTGTAAAATAACTGATTTTTCCATCATTTTAATCTAAAAACATTGCTTCATCTCCTAATTTATATCTCCCATATTATTGAAAGAAAATTTTGGTGATGGTACCACCAAAAGTGGTTCAAGTGTGGTTGCCAGAGTGAGCATGTCACAGGCCCCATTGCATGAAGACCTGCAGATGAGAGAAAAATTAAGGAGTCTTACCTTGGAAACATAAAGATCTTGATTTTTGGTATCTGACAAGTCGTGCTAGGCTGACTTAAAAAATACTTGCTCCCAGTCATGTGCTTTGTGCTTCAGAAGTGGCAGAGCAAGCTCTGTGTTTGCTCACTGGCCACTGCACTTAACATCATATTGAGCCAACGTAGACTAAATCAGTGGTAGTTCCACAAAGTTGCTACCAGTCTGCCACATCTTTTTCAAAGCTAACAGTATGGTGGAGGCAAGGTAGACAGTATGTAGAGAGCTGCCTGTTAAACATTGCACCATGCAGCATTAGAGCCCTTAGTCCACTGAGACAGAAAAAATTAGTCTGTAGAGGTGTTTAATTATCTTGGAAACACTAAGACCAGATGTTCAGAGTACCTTGGTGCTTACGTGCTTTGGGTTGACCACTGTATTGTTTGTTGTGTAAAATCCTAAATTGCAACAAAATCTGTTCTGGACTCTTCTTAAAATTTCATGAGCATCATAGCGTATTTTTGGACTGGAAGAATGTTTTTGCAGTAGTTAAATAAATAGATGAAGGAACATTGTAACTACAAGCAAGCTGTCTGTCTCCATCAGTTGCTTTAAGTGAAAGAAAGTGTAGAACAAAAACTCTGAAGGCTGCATACCACATTCTAATTAATAATTACTTTGAACTAATGCAATGATGCAAAATGTTCCGGTTAATGATGTGTTTCACATCTTAGTATACATTAGAGAAATCAATGGACCTGTTTGGTTTTTTGGGAGTTTGGTTTTCCTTTTTTCTTGTGTGCACACGCTTAAGTTGGTTTCAGGTGACCATCCAGTAACGCACATACATCAGTAAACTGTATTTAAAAAAAAATCAGAGCTGTAAGCGTGTATAATGACAAAAAGGTTCAAGAGAAGGAAATTGCATCTGTACGTATATAACATAAAGGATGGTTGTAGTGATACATACTTTATATCATATTTATCATCAGAAAAGCACTAGCAATTTTCTAGGCACATATTTCAGTAAGTGACCACTTGATTTTGGAAAGTACTTTGCACCATCCAATGACATGTGCAAGCAGGACATAATTTGAGATAAAGCTTGTGCTTATGAAAACAAAAATTCTCTATGCTTTTTTTTCCTGCCCCTGTGGAATTGTCTTTCTAAATAACTTTCATCTTGTGTAATAACAAGAAGTACTAAGTAGTGTTTTGGCAGACTTGGAGACTCCACCTGGACTTTCTGTTTAGGCATGTTATGTAAGTTCACAGGCTTGCTAAAGTGTGAACAAAGTTACAAATATTCTCTCATTTATATTCTTGAATCTTTGCCCTGAACACGTAAGTGCTTCATTTTTTAGCCTTCCATTCTGTTTCTAAATCAACTTCAATGCCTTTATCAGCTAAATGTGACAGTTATTTCTAAAGGTCTTTTAGACCTTTAGATAGTTCTGACTTCTGTGACTGTTTCCCAGGACTTGAATTGAGTGCTTGCCCTAGAAAGCATTTTTTTTTTTTTTCCTTGACAGGGCTTGCAGAGATTGGAACCTTCAGTTTGTCTTCAGGATTTGTAAAACCAGTATTTTTGTCTGTGCACCAGTCTTACAGCTTATAGGAGGAGTCTACAGTTATGATTGCTGGCTTTTAGCAGAAACCCAATATATCTCAGCTCTTAGGGCTCTTAAACCTGGGCAAATCAGCATGGTCCCCAAAGTCGTATTTGACAAAATAGATCTGCAGCTTATGTGGCAGCAGCCCCTGTGTTTACACTGAAGACTGGCTGTTATTTGAGACCTCACTGTACAGTAGGAACAGATGTTTCAGCAATATCCCCTTACATTCAGTACCATCAATAAATTTCAACCATAACCAATGTTTTATGTTCACATTGTTCTCTCTTGTAAGAGCGTATACTTATGGCTCACAGTGCAAAACATTCTTCAAAATAAAGTCTGCTGTGTTCTGAATCTGTAGTTTTCCACAAATGGTCTCCAGCACACTTCTCTTGCTGGAGTCTTGGCTTATGCTGTTCTGGACAAGGGGTCTCGTCCTTATCTTGGCTGTGTGTGAAGGACTCTTTCAAAAAAAGGAATATCTTCGCACAAGGCTGATGGTGGTTTACCTTCTGCACTGCTCTTCAGAGCACAGTGCTTTTGACCGTACCTTCATTTCTTCCTCTCAACAAGCTGAATTTACATCTGTTTCTCCTGCCTTGTGCTACCAAGCTACATGAAACAGTTGCAGAGATCCAATTAACTCACCCTTGCAGAGACAGCTTAGTGGTGTCATGCAATACAGGCTTTCTGTGCCTTCTGGAAAAGGAGACAGCAAGCAAAAGTATTAAATATAAAGCTATAGTATTTTTGCATATTGCATGGCAAATAAAAACAAAGAAAGAAAGGCCAAAACCTGAATATGGAAATTACTTGAGGAGAGGGAAAATCATAATGTAAAAAAAAAATGTGGTTAGCAATATGGTGTCACTTGACAGGGAAGGTTTACTCCATGTTTTTAAAATATGAATTTTGCTACACAAATCACAATGTAAAATCCTTTTTAAATAACAAAGCACACTTTACTGAAGGCTTTCTTCTTTGAACTCTGACAGAGTCTCCTGAAGATGTGGCTCCAACAGTTGGGTTTTCCAAGATTGACCTTAAACAGGGACGCTTTGAAGTCACCATCTTTGATTTAGGAGGTGGAAAACAAATTCGAAATATCTGGAGAAATTACTACGCTGAGTCCTACGGTGTAATATTTGTTGTGGATTCCAGTGACATTGCAAGAATGGAAGAAACCAAGCAAGCCATGATAGAAGTTTTAAACAGCCCTAAGATATCAGGAAAACCCATGTTAGTGTAAGTACTACTAATAAATGTTCTCCTAATAATCTGAAATTGTGTGAATTTTGACCTTCAGTACACCTTCTTATGCAGTTTTGATGTGTATTATGAAAAGCACACTAATACTATAGTAACTTTAGCGGTAGGTAATATTACAATTAGTTTTACAGTTTTTGTGAAGTATTTATTTATACCAATCTTAGTATCATACTAGTGAACAAAGTTTTTTCTTTCATTCTTCCCTTCTTCTTTCCCTCTTGAGTTGTTCAGGGTGGTACACTGAATCCATTCACTACATCTGATATTAGATTTTATTTAGTCTTTTCTGCTGATACTTATTTCTCTTCTCTTTTATTAGCAGTAGTAAAAGAATAAGAGTTGGGTTTTTTTTTTAACTTTTTAAAATTCTTCTATTACTTGAAATGGTATAATAGTTTAAAGGCTTTGCAAGCTTGGCATGGCAACATGATGTAAAAGTATTGTTAGTATTCAGGCCTACATCAATTACTTAAATTGTAAATGGTTGATTATATTCTGCAATATCAGTAATCTCTAAGCAGTGTCTTGTTCACTTAACACATGGGGGTGCTGCTGATACATGATCAGCAAAATCTCATTAAATAAGCCTTCCTTTAATAGTATTTGGCATATGCTTTTGTTTCAATGCATGTGTTTAAATAATAAAAAAAAATTTGAATTTTCTAAAGGTCTGGAGACATTCACAGACCAGATAGTCAGGAGCTTCTCTGCTTAAAAACTAGGTTTTGTAAAATATTTGAAGTAACCTGTTATTAAATTCAGCCACACAAAAGGTCTTTGAGGAGAAATACCCTTTTGAAGTTACAAAATAAACTATCAAAAGTTATAATAGTTTATCATGACAATATCTTTGTCTAGCAGGCATAAGACCTCCATAATACAGTAATTAAATGACATTTTGGGGATATCATAAAGAATCTTGTCTTAAGAAGTAGTGATGGTCTGGTGGTTTCAGGGAGAAACTGGCTAATCTGTTTTGATCAAGTGGAGTGTCGTTCAACAAGCTAATAGTGTATATGTTGAAAAATAAATTAGATTTTTAACCTCTATTGCTATCTGAGTGTTATTAGTACAGAGAAGGCAATAAAACCAACTTAATGCAGCTAGTTTAAATCAAATCTGTTCTGAAAATGCAACTGTGACAGTTGACAACTGTTCTGTGTTTCTGAATAAATACAACTTTAGGGGTTTTTTAATAGAAATCTCTATGTCCTAATCCTGTAATACAGATTATTTTGGTGTCTGGTTGTACCTGCAGAGAGCCCAGTCACTTCCCTGGGACTTGCTGCTGCTTTTTGATCCATGCAAGTAGCTGATCAGAAGGCAGAGTGTATTGACTGAGTCTGATGGTGACTGAAGTAAGTTTGTTGTTGCCTTCAAATTGATTGAGCCTCAAGCGTTTGAACAGAATTTGCTCGTGCAGCGTCCAGTTCTGTGGAGGGATCCAGTAGTTCTTTGATTTATGCTCCCTATACGAGTCTGCATCTTGAGTTATAAATTCTTTCCTGTATTGTCTTGTTTTCTGTTTGGTGTCTGTGTTCATGGCATAGCTATGCTACTCTTGGCATGTTCAAATCACATAAACCCTAGAATTTGTTCCAGTATTTGAAGCGCTTCTTATATTGTGAAGCAGGAAGGCTTGGTCAGGAAGCACTAGTGTTTGTGGCATGGAAATGGAGCACTTAGCAAATGAGATTAAACTGGTCCCATGCACCTTCCCGTCCCTGAAGATGTCTTTGGTTGGAGCTGCAAATCGTCATCACTCATGCTTGCCAAATAAGAGTTCTGTGGCATAAACTTTTTTCCCTTAAGACCCTAAAAGTGAAAAATGAAAATGTATTGAGTGGAATAAAGGATACCACAAGTTTCCAAATTTATAGTGAAAGTTAGACTTTAATATTTTCATGTTTTAAGGATGTTCAGCTTTTCTTTTTTGTAGTTTTTTTGGTGTTTTTTCTTTACGTTTGTTTGTTTGTTGCTTGTTTTTTGAGTAGTGTTTTGGATGTTTTTCTGTTTTAATAATGAGATACTTGCTATCCGCATAGCAATAAGTTCTCTGATATCTTGCTAAGTTTCTAATTAGTCCATTTTAGTCTGTGCATGAATGTGTGAAGGCCAGTATTTACTGAAAACAATGCAATGACATCTGAGTGTTAAGTGCAGGAAAGTTGAAGTTTACTTTAAGTAATTCCCTTCTGTCCCATGCTCTTGCAGTGCAAAGCACAATCTATTTCCCTCTTCATAGAATACTGTTATCATTTCATGCCAGAGGAGAGAGAGACTCCTTCTGTGTGATTTCCTCACTCCACCAATGTGTCTCTGGTCTGGACTACTGCTTTGTAGTAGAAACAGAAAAACAGGTGTAATTTGTTTGCTCTCTGCTTCCTGTAGGTGCAGTAGATTTCTCTACTATTTTATTTGTATGCTTAAATACAAAGTGCTTATTCATTAATGTTTTCTTAATTACCAATTATCTTAAAAGCTAATAAAAGAATCTAAACTCTAAAGGAATGAAAAGGAGTGAACTATAACTTTAAAGTGTATGTGTGCTGAAGAATGATGAAAGAGGTACTGATGACTTGATCAGAATGAAACAGTTAAAATGTTTATGCTACATATTCATGTTTCTTTGTAAGCATAGCTTGAACCAATGTACCAAAATTTCAAAAGTCAGCACTAATATTATTTATCCTAACTGTGTTTTATGCAGTATCTTGTACAGTGAAGTATATATAACTATACTGTTAGAATGGATGCAAGTCTTTTCTGGATTTTGAAGGCAGCAGCAGAAGTTGCTGTATATGCAGTATCGGGTGTATCACTGTGTGTACCTAGCATCCTCTTGTCTTTGAAATACCCTGTGGGTTATACCTTCTTGTACTTCTGGTAGATAATAATCAAAAGGCAGGATTGCCATTTACTTTTGCATTTGTGGGCTTTTGTCTATCTGGACAAAACTAATCTTGCCAGTTGGATCAGGGAAAAATAAAATATTTATGACTGATAGTGAAGATGGACTTTTGAAATAAACCATTGCGCATCAGACAGTTGAATTTGGTATTTGTAAAGAAACAATTCAGTTGTCAGGTTATTAATCATAGTATGGTTTTGGTTGGAAAAGACCTTCAAGATCATAGGATCAAACCATTGATCGAGCCCTACTAAGTCTACCAGTAGACCATGTCTCTAAGCATGACATCTACTTATCTTTTAAAGACCTCAAGGGATGGTGACTCAACCATCTCCCTCCCTGGGCAGCCTGTTCCAGTGCTTGACAACCCTTACAATAAAGCAATTCTTCCTAATATCCAACCTAAACCTCCCCTGGTGTAACTTGAGGCCATGTCCCCTTATCCTATCACTAGCTACAACTACAGAGACTGAACCCCACCTCAAAACAACCTCTTGTCAGGTAGCTGTAGAGAGTGATAAGCTCTCCCTTCAGCCTCCTTTTCTCCACACTAAACAACCCCAGCTCTCAATTGCTCCTCATAAGACTTGTGCTCTAAACCCTTCACCAGCTTTGTTGCTCTTCTCTGGACATGCTCCAACATCTCAATGTCCTCCTTGTAATGAGGGTCCCAAAACTGATCAGTCTTTGAGGTGGGACCTCACCAGGAACGAATACAAGGGAAGGATCACTTCCCTGCTCCTGCTGGCTACACTATTTCTGATACAAGCCAGGATGCTGTTGGCTGCTTGGGCACACTGCTGGCTCATGTTCAGCTGATTGTCAATCAACATGTTCAGGTTCTTTTCCTCCAGGCAGCTTTCCAGCCCCTCCTCCCCAAGCCTGTAGCATTGCATATCATATTTGTGGCTGTGCTCTGTAGTATTTTCCTTATTAGTTAATAAGACTTGGAAAGGAATGATACTAGAGTGGTAGCAATGGAAGAAGGAATTTGCCTCTGGACAAGAATTCTGATCTGTCAGAGTTGTTGATAGGCCTTTACACCATGGACTACCTCAGCTTATATAAAAGCGACTTGAAACAGAAATTGTGTTTCCTTTTAAGTAAATTATTGCTTACTAAAACTTTCTTCGTGTTTTACTTGTAGAGTTTCTGGTGTTCAGAACATTAAGATATGGATTAAGAGTGCTGTTGTTGAATGCTTTTAGAAAACTGGTTGTTCACTAATAATTCCAAGAGGAAATAAAATACAATTTGTGTAACTCTGTACTAATGAATAAATAAGTTCTGTAATACGCTCACCTTTTCTTACATACTCTGACCTCTCTCACTTCTTCCTGAAGTCTTACCCTCTTTCTCCTTCTCCTCCTCCATTCAGCATTTCCTTTCTGGCTGGGTAAGCACATGCCATATCTGGTTGTGGTGCAACTTGCAAAGTACTCAGCTGTCTGTTGCCTTTGAAAATAGGTGAAGTGAATAAATTAAAACTAGTTTTGGTCTCTCTCTTCTACCATTATAAATTTGATATAAGTCAGCAGGATGGTTATTGTAGGAGCTAACTGTCCTTGCAAGTATGGACTAAAAAAGTGGGGGGGGGAACTTTTACTACTCAGGTAAACAAATTTTAATGTGATGTATTGAGTAAAATATATAGTGAATAATGAAGTTCCTTTATCTAGGCATAGCTCTTTTTTATCTTTAAGGATTTAAAAAAGAAAACAACATATCCTAATTTAGATAACTGTATTTTCCTTCCTGTAAGAAGACAATGTTGTTTGTAACTATAGGGTCTGGTTCATTACAGTAAAAACATTTCTGATAGTAACATTTAAATAAAAATACTCTCCAGTTGTTTGCTGTTATGTGATAGCAGGTTTGTCCACTGCTCTGTATGTATTTGTTCAGTGCTCTGTAGATTCACTCAGTTTCAAGATGTTCTCATTTGCTGTTGTGAAGTTGAAGTTGTAAAAATCCAACCACCCAAAAAACCAGGATCCATTACTGAAGAGTCTGAGATGCAGTCTTCATGACAGAGCAAAGTAGAGTTGGAATCACTGGCCTACCCTTCATTTTGCCTTCTTCCAGCCCAATCTATTGTATTATGATGTGCCCTAATCCAATAGTAAGCCTATGCATGGGGCAACTCTGCTTTTTGGCAGGAGTAAGAAGACACCCTGCTGGCAGAAGAGTAAAGGGTAACACAACTCTTCTCATCCTCCCTGATAAAGGAATGGATAGGGAGCCTATGCACTATTCAGGGAGAAGTGGAGGCCCAGTAGCCTGGAAAGAGAATAAGATGAATTGTGCAATGTGAGCATAAGATAGGCACAAGACACTTTCTGATACAGTAATATGGAGATATAAGAGTTCTGATATTGTTCAGTGTGATACTTGCTTCAAATTGAGTTGGTACTGTAGCACCTATCACAGCCCATGGAGGTATCACAGTATCATTTTAAGACAGTTTTCCTAATGTGCTGGTAGAATTGGCTGTTATTGACTCTTGGTACAAATTACTTGAAGATGTTAAACTTTATATCTGGTGGTTTGTTTTTGTTTTTGTATTTTACTGTTCAGTGTTACTGCTTAATTTATGTTTGCTCATGTAGGCCTTGTTTAACACTCAAGTGCGTAAGTAGTTCATTAGTCTGTTATGTATGGGGAAACTGAGTTGTAGAAAATAAGACTTCTTGCAGTTCTTGTGCTCATGGGTCCATTCTTCTGTCAGAATCCTCAAGACATATAGGTGTGCAAGTTGAAATTTACTTCTTTGAATTGTTTTCTCATTCCTTTTATCAGAAAGGAATATTTACACTTCATATTATGTAGGCTCATAAATACTGGTTTTGTTTGTGGTGTTTATTTATTTTTTTTTTTGGAAGAGGGTGTTTACTTTGACACAAAACACAGGCAAGGGGAAATACAATTTCATTTGCTGTGGCTAATATTTTTATACCAGAGAGATTGCTGGACAGCTATTTTTTTTTTTAGTAGAAAGCTGCTTCCTACTTGTTAGTTCGGTGATGAGGGTTTGTAACTGTTAATATTTCACATTTCTTATTAGAATACTAGCAGCTCTACTTTAATTTGTTTGCTCTTCTGCATAACTATGTAACTGGAAAAAAAAAAGGAAAGTTATTTTAGTGATTACTTCGGCCTGCATAATTTCTGCTGTAAATAGTTTTTAATACTCAGTGTCAGTGTAAGTTGTAGTTAATACTAATTATTTTCAGTTAATGGCATATGTATTAAGAAAAAGCTTTCCACAAGCCTTTCTGGTTTTTTGTCTTCTCAGTTCTTCTGAAGCGTGTTATGTATGTTTCTGTTTTTCCATTTTCTAATCAATATACAGATGATAACTACTTGAATTATTTACTTGTGTATGAATAGGCAGCTGTCTTCTTAGGTATTACTGAAACTTGAGTTTTCTTCCAGAATTTAAAGTACAGCTCTTGTTTAACCAGAGCATGATGTTTCAAAGAAACATCTCTGTGATGTGAAGAGGAAGGGCTAGCCCAGGAACACATTTCTCTCTCAGATAAGGATGCTTGTATGAACACTCCTGCATGGGGTATGCTGTGTAAATAGGTGGTATTTGTTGTATTTTGGTTTTCTCTTCTGTCAATGCTGGCTACAATAATTTTTCACAGAAATACTGTAATGGCTTTCTTTTTAAAGGCCAAGAGAGAAGGAAAGGTCTATCTGTTATGTAGCTTTGTCTTTCCTAAAAGTAAAAACAGTAAAAGAGCATGAGGTGGTGGTGTTTGTTGGTTTGTTTTTTCTTTTGGAAAATGACTGGTTTTGTCTCAGTTGCATTTTTATTTTCTGTCAAATTGTATTAGAGCTCTTTCAGTTCCAAAAAGGGTTGAGTACACAGCAGAAACCAACCATTGGGATTATGGAAAACAGAAGCATCTGTTTGCTTCTCTTCACTGCAGAAATAGCTGCTGCCGCAAAATAAAGTGGTGGTATACTTCCTGTATTGCTAATTCAGCTGTTCCATAAAGAACATCTAAGTTATCTTCAGGGCCAGGCTGAGTCAGTGTCTAGCTGCTCTGTTTTAGGTACTCGGGGGATGTATTCGTATTTGCTACTTTAGGCATCTGTTTTACATACCTGCAAGAGGATCCAAGGCTTCTACAATTAGCAGAATTTCATGGAACCATTTAGACTTCCGGAAACCTTTAAGTAGTTCTTCTGGCCCCTCCTGTAGTAGTACAAATAAATGCATGTCCTATACTGTGTCTGGTTCTGTGATTCCCACTACAAGAAGACCATGAAGACAAAAGTTGATTATACTATAGTGAGTCAACGCTTGGATATCAGTGTGTGTGATGTATGAGGAGAGTCAGAGCTCTCTGTTCAAACTTTAGATGAAGAAACTAAGGGAGAGAGCTTCCTGCTGCCTACTTGTAAGGTATGGAGGCAGCAGAACAGGCTCTTCTCAGAGGCATGGTGGTAGGATGAGAAGTGGTGGACAAGAGCTGCAACCAGGGAAATTCCTATTGTGATTTGAGCAAAAGTTTGAGTAACAGATTGGTCTGGATGTCCCCTAGAAGTTCTTTCCAACCTAAATCTTTCTCCCATTCTAGATTATGGGGGCTTTTTTTCTAAGGATGAAGTTCTAATTTTTTATTCTATTTTCTTCCTTCATTTTTGTACTAGCAAAAGTGAGACTGCAGAGGCAACTGCATATTTAGACAGGCTCAGCAGCAGTGAGAACGTGTCTTATCACTGTGTAATGAAGTATTAGATTCCTGTATCCTTAGCTGGCAGGGGTCTGTCTGTATATTTGAATAATGTAAATATCTCTATGTCAGTTTATTAATGCTTGGCTTCTCAGCAGGCTGCTGACAAATATTCCTGTAGGTTTAGTGACATGGTCTTCTGCTGCTAGTGATCTTTAATGTGTTCAGAAGATAGCAGCTCAGCGCCTATCTGTAGGGAATACAGCATGGTATTATTAAAATAAATAACCTGATGTCAGTTTTGCATTCCATAAGACAGTGCACACTGTCCTACTATAACATGATACTAATTATTATTTTGTAAAAGGTGACTAAGCCATTCTTACAGATCCTGTCTTTGAGATTAACAATATTTTCAAAAATCTTAACAACAACCCAAAAGCACAGGTAGCTTTGTTGACCTATTGTTTTAGTTTTAGTGGAAGAACAAAAACGTGTCACTTGTGTCCTTTGATGCTTTCTCCTAGTTCACGTGTTTCTGTGAAAACCATAAAAATCTTTGGATTCTTCTGACTCTGCTGGGAAAAGCAGATGCAGGTTTACCTGAGAGCTCTGCACAGGGGCAAATGGGAAGAAAAATGAAGCAATTGAGGGATCATGAGGCTGCTTTACAAGATCAGTTACTAAATAGGAATGACTGGTATTTCAAACAGTTTATTTTTGTCATTTGCAGCATGGACAACACCAGCAGCATATTGCTTTGCAAGGGTTTCTTTTTCGATACTTGACTGCCAGCCCAAATTTTTCTTTAGATACTTGGGTGTATTCTTGAGTGTTGTTCATACTGATTTCTATGTTGTTGATCATCTCCCCTTGCTCCTCCACCAGAACTGATATCTGGATAAAAAGTTCCTTCAAGTCTTTGATCTGGTTCTCCAGATTCACTAATTCTTTGTGTCTGTGTTCAATCTCCGAAAGCTGAGCTTTGGTAATTTTTACTTCAGTGAGCAGATTTTCATTGAAAATGTCCCATTTTCCTTGCTGGAGCATGTCATTGACTTCTTCCTCAGATACCTCTTTACCAGCTACTTCAAGCTGACGGACAATAAATCTTCTGCATTTCTCTTGTTTAGCAGTTATAGCATCGTTGTAGGAGAGCATAGCATTTAGGTAACGGTGGGATAAGAAAGCGTGCTGGGAAGCTAGAATCCTTACTGTGGCACGTGATGGCCCATGTTCATTTTCAGCTTTTTTCACTGTTTTTGACAGTTCATCCAAACATTTTCGTATGTGCTCTGCCTGTATTTTTATTTCTCTTGCTATGTTAGATTCCTTTTTCAGAACACTGAATCTTCTCATTGAAGATACTAGACTTTTTTGTTGTTGACTGAATTTATGAACTTCCTCCACCAAATTATTAATTTCATTCTGAATCTTCTGGATTTCATGCAAGTGCCTTTCAGTTATGGGCTCTTTTTCATAAATAATGGCCTGCTGTTCAAACTCCTCCTGTTCTTCTTCTTGTACAGTTGCACCCTTGTTTTCGCCAGCTATCTGTAGTTCCTTAGCTCTCAGTTTAAGCTCCTGGAGGCGGTCTTTCATGGTTTTCTGTGTTCAGGTATTTTTCAGTTGTTTTTTTTTTTTCCCCTCTTGCAACATGGGGAGTTAAGTCCAATATCTTTTTCCTTGTTTCACTGTAATCAAAGTGTAACAACAATCCATGTTAGCAGTTATATGTATACATGAAAAGTAGTCTTGAAGATAAGAGTTATTTCCCTCTGCACAAAACTAAAGTAAAAGTAGCAATGAATAGGAAGGGGTAGGTATGCTGAACAAATGCACAAGATAGGTGGTGTTAGTGCACTCCACCATTTAGCACAGTTTCTCTAGGACTTAATCATAGCCTAAAGTTTTTAATTTATCTTTTTAATTTATCTTCTTATGGGTACAGTTAACAGTCTTCCCTCAGCTTCTTCACTATAATGGTTTTGTCCATATACAGTGATTTGTAGTCCAAGCCCATTTTTGTGGTAGATTTGTGATGCAGAATCCAGAACTTGGAACAATGAAGAATATGGCATGTGGAGAGGACTTTTATTTGTGGAAAGAAGAGAGAGTAAATAAAATACTTATTTTCTTGTATTTCCCTATTTGATGAAAACTAATCAAATTCTAAACTTTTTTTGAAACAGAAGTGAATCTGCTGCTCCATTTTTGGGTTCTTGGTAGGAAACACACACTTCAGCTTTTGAGGTTAGGAGACAGACTATCTAATGAATTGGAGTTTTTGCTTGAATAACTTACATTAGGATTTTAGTTTAGCTCCAGTGAAAAGCTTTTTTCCATTTACCTTGCCTTCCCTTTCCTGGGGACTTAAACTGATAGTAACTGAAGCAGTTAACTCTACAGCAAAACAGAACGACAGAACTGTAATAATTGAGCATGAAAATACCTTTTTTTTTAATGTATGAGTTTTCATAGAGGTGACTCTGTATCACTAATGTGGCAGCCTGAAGATTTTCTAAGCCTTTGTTAGATTACTGTCATCTATTTTTTCACTGTCATTTGCAGTCTTCATAAAATTGATGCAAATGTACTTTGTGCACCACATTAGGATACAATTCAGTACTGTTTCTTATTTAATAGAAAGTGGATTTAGTTCTGTTTTCTGCCTATCTGTTGTGCAAGCTTTACTGGATATATAACTGAGAGAGAGTTTCTATTGTGTATGTTTTAGAAAATATTCAACTCCAGTTCAACTATTTTTAATTATAGGGAAGAAAGTATTTTCTTCAAACCCTACATGAATGTTTTCCTTGGACTATGATCAAGAATGGAAAATTTCAGTAAAAAGGAAAATGTTCAGGATTAGCAGATCATGGGATTTTTCACTTGGGATCTTCTGGTTAAGTTGGATGTGAATCTTTCAAATGGCTGTTCAAGTGTAAATGTTACACAGTACAATAGTATCTTTTGGCTGTTTTCAAAGGTTTCAGGGCAGTCTTCTGTAATGGTAGTGTTTTATAGGTACATTTTTTCTTAAACCTCAATTCTAAAGATTTTTGTTTTTCTTTTAGTAGGCAAATGCGGTATTTTTTTATAGTACCAAAAGGACACATTTGTAATAACTGCAAAGGATCAATCCAGTAACCTGTCAATATGCAAACAATTTTGTTACGTTTGAACAGCTTCAAATAATACTGCTGTGGTATCTCTGCTCTCTTATGCATATTTCAAGTCGCTAAATAGAGTTTTGCATAACAGAAGTCATGGGGTTGAACAGTATGAACATGTCTTCCACAGACTTAAATCTGGTTGTCTGCAGGAGGGTTAGCTGAAAAACCAAACTTTAAATGCAACAGAGATCAATCATGAGAAAGAATGCCAATATTCTACCCTAGTGTGGATTTCCCTTATTGCTTTTCTCCCTCCTTAATGCCTTAGTATCTGAATTTAGTGTTTGCTGATTCACATCAAGAGAATCCAAAAAGCCTGGCAGTCGGTAAAAGTTACGGTAATGTACTGAGACTTGTGATCAGGCAAGCCTGCAAGTAATTTATTGGAAAACATTACTTCAGGGTGGGGAAAATGCAACATGGAGTAATTTTGTTCCAGTAATTCCTCTTCATTGCCTAACTTGCTGTGTTCCTCCCCACAGCAGAAGTCAGGCAGTTTCTTCCCGGTAACGTTCTTTAGGAATGTTTCAGAGCTGCTTGGCACCACTGAGGCTGCTGCAGGGAAAGTTCCGTCTGGGGCATGTGAAAGGAACCAGGAGCGCTAAACAAGGCTTCAGAGAAGTGACCTGAAAATCTGTTTTAGTATAGCCTAACACATCTGTTGACCTATGTTAATTTAGCATGGCTCAACAAGCCTGTGATTAAAAGCAGGTTCTTAAGGGCACCATTAATGCTTATGATGTGAGGTGGCAAGACTTTCTTGTATCTAAGAGAGTGTAAGTAATTACTGAAAAGCTCAAAAACTTGCATGTAGTCATCCAGTTACTCCTTCAGAACACCGTACAATTTTGCAAAAGGGCAGTTACCGATTTTTCATGTGATTAATCTCCTATGATTTGAAAGTAAGTTAAACACAGGAGCATAAGAACTATTCTGGGCTTCATCTTCAATTTGTGTATCCATTAACAACTAACTTTTCAATGTTTTGGGTGCATTGGTCTTGAAATAGCTATATTTCTTGGCAGGGGAAGTGGCAGAATTGCAATTCTGCAAATATTCTCAAATATAAAACTTGCAAAGAAGTAAGCAGACAATACTTAAGATTGTTGTTAATGGAATTTTTTTTTTTCTTGTTTAAACATCAGTCTCACTAAAGAGTGGAATGTAAGCAACTGAAACCTAGTTTCATATCTTATATCCTCTCGGGCTTGCCTTCAAAACCTGCCACTGAACATGCTTGCCAATAGATGTGGTTGATAACACTGGCAACTGAACCACATGCTGGTTTCAAATAAATAAGGATGTCTTCATGACAAAGAGAACCTTGGAAATTGTTGGCTTGACTTCTTGAGTGTTCCACAACAAACTTTGTTCATATACTGAGTCCTTGTTGTTGTCCTATGTGTTTGTGTGTATGTATAAGGGCACATCCTGTTGTTCTTTTGATTGAGATGAAAGATCTATTTCCTTGAAGTTTTTGTCAGTAGAGGGAGAATATGCCGATTCTTTTAGCACTGAGTAAAGGGAATATACGGACTGAAAGCACTCCAGTGACTTAGTGTGTCCCTCACATTCAAAGAAAGATTTTAAAAGATGATCCTTCTGAAGTGATGAAGTAGCACAGCCTAGCACATCCTCATCAGGCTCTTTTTTTTTTCATCAAAGTTTGGAATATTTGGGTTAAAACAGCCAGGAGACTGACTGCAGTAAAGGCAAAGTAAATCAATTGATGGGAAAGCATGAACTTGTTAAACTGTAGGATCAAATGATTGACCACATTTAAAAATGGCCCTAAGTGCTCTTACACATGTAAATCAGAAGAGCATCAGTGAGATTTGCCCATGTTTCGGGCCATTCCTCCATCATAAATGGTGCTGTGTCATCTTTGAACTGTTTCTGATGCTGAAACAGCATGTTTGGAGCTGGAATCACAAGCTGCTGGCTGGTCTTTAATAAAAGATAATCTGTAGAACTTGAGTTGCTATAATAATATGGGTGCAATAACTTGGTCAGACCGATGTGGCACTGTGCATTCTCTGTTCACACTTGGAAGCAATGTAAGATTGAAAGCATAGCCAAAGAACAGACAGGGCTACAGGATGGATTTGGAGAGGAGGTAGCAGGGATAAGGAAGGGGAAGAAGGAAGAATCCAACCCAGTTCTTTTCCCAGTACCTAAGTTGTACCTGGAGTTTAAGGGTTATCGATGTGCTTTCATACACGTATTTGGGGAGAAAAAGTAGGAATGCATATGTGGCATTTCAGTTTGGTCACTCTGGCATACCTTATCTTTCAGAAAGGCTTCTCGCCCTGCCCCACCATCCCTACACTGTTTTGATCATGCAGATCTACTGGTGATTAGGTTTGTATTTGTTCTTCTGGTAGGCATCTTTATATATTGTTATATATAGTTGACAGGTTCAGAAATATAATTTTTACATCCTTGTCAAATACATTTTAAGGATATTGCAAGAGTCTTTGGCCTTCTGATGACTTTGTGGTGTTGCTTATCGGGGTTATGAATATGCCCAGTCGAACTGATGACATGGCTAGGAAAGTCTTTAAAATGATGATGACCTCAGCACACTGAATAGAGGAATAATAGATCCTGAGGACTGGGTCACTATTAGTAATCTGTCATGATGGTAAAGCATGACCTAAATTGAAAGATAATGAATTTGATGGAAATGTAAATTTTTATACTACCTTCTCCATTTTTTAAGTGGAAAAAAATCAAAAACAAAACCAAAAAAACCACAAAAGCCAAAAGCAAGTTGAAAGGTACATTCATTTAATTGCAAAGCAGCCATATAGAATGTTCTTCCACCTATCTAATTTATCAGTAGACTCAGTAAACTGGGAGCCTACATCCAAAAATGAGATTTGGGCTGCATGAAGTTAAAAGGCATAAATGGATGTGTGAAGGATATAAGTTGATCATATGGAACTCATGTTACTGGCTGTAATTAGACTGAATAGCTTCTTTTTTTACTTTGTTTTATTTCCCCCTTACCCCCCAACTTACCAAAACCTCCTATTTATTTCCATGGTTTTGTTCACTATTTCTTGATTATTCAGCACCTTCATTAAAACGGCTGACACAAAAGCCTCTGTTTGTATTTGGTCTTTGATGCAATTTGCATGCTGCCTTACATTCATTTTAAAGACTATCAAGGGACAGAGTTCTCTCTTCAGCTCTTTGAGATGTATGATCTGCGTTCTGTATCATCCTCCTTTCCTTACCTCTGCTGAAATAGCTACTTTTTATTTTTGATTGCAAGAAAAATAAGGGTCAGTTTGTTTTCCTGTTCTTTAGTTATGAGTCGATTAAGGGTACTGTGTAGAGGACACTTTCAGGCAACATGTCCCAAAGGGATTTCAGGTCACAAGTCATCTTTTTAAAAATTATTATTCTTTTTAATCCATTTCCAAGCTGCAGTGAAATTACATTATAGCTCTGTTATGTGGTACCAACAAACCCTTATAACTGTTATTTTTGAGCACAATGGTTCATAGTAATGTTTGAAGTCATACTCTGGTCTGGAACTTGATTATTGCTCTAAGTATCTTAAGTTCAGCAACAAAAAATTAGTAAGGCACATACATGATTTTAATGCCTGCAGTTTAACGTACTTAAAGTAGCCTGAAGGGAAAACTAGGGGTTTGAGTTGAAACTTCAGTTTGAGTTCAAATTTGAGTTTGCTCCAAAGGCTGTGCTCTCACATATTCTCACAAGAAAAGAAGGAATTTGTTTGACGTTTTATTTGCTTGATTGCTTTATTACCCAAAGATATATATTAAGTAACTAAAGTAAGCAATCTTACTGCAGGTTATGTTTGGTTTCTCCTTTGTTTAAAAAGTTTCCTTTAACTTAAATGCCTTGTAAATAAACATGTTTAAACCAAGGATTATCACACAGCAAGGTAGCTAGATGAAAATACCCTCTTAAAGCATCTCTGTCTTAAGATGATAAGTCCTTTGAAAAGCATATTTAAAAATAGTTTTAAGTTCAAGTTTCTGTTTGTGGGAAGTGTGGGAGTTGTCCAACAGGAAAATACCAAAGGCAGAGAGCTTGCCCTGGTTATGGGCCTAAAAAAAAGATGTCTTCATATGTGGAAGATGGCTAAATTGTATCAGAATACATACTGTATGGTAGTGCAAAATCAATAACATTTTCAGCACAGGGGACTTAAGTGTCAATGCGTATCTCATTCTTAATATTAAAAAACACGTGCAAAGGTCATTTGTATTTGTCAGGCTTTGTCTTTGGGAAATAACTTGTAGCACATTGCTTCTGGTATTGCCTACTAAGGAACATTAAGGAAATCCAATCTGGTTGGTTGTCCCCTTGAGGTGTTACCCACAGCTGCACATAAGGCTGCACAGTAAAACCAAGATGACCAATATGCAGGAGCATAGAAAATAGTGCATTTGAAGCAAGGTAGCTTGGGAGCTGCTCTAATTAGTCTGAAATTGAGTGCAGGAGGTGGAGAAATGTAAAAACATTCAGATTCAAATGGAATAACACAGATCAGAGTATTCAAGGAGTTCATAAGATGGGTAAAAACAAGTTTAAAGCTGCTAGAAAAATGTAATCAAATCATGCTGCTGTAGTAAGCCCTCTAAGGGAGTTATAGCAAGGGAAAATAGACCTTAGTTACTTAAAATAATTCAGATGTTCTTGGCCATTTGGCCAGAAATCTGTAACACAATCATGCTGTAGGAGATGTGGCAGTCTTGTGTTGATTGTGTGGTGTTGCATGATATTGGAAAGAATCCTGAGAAAGAAGAGAAGGGAATAACAGAAGGTATAGATTTAGCATTGGTAGATTGGGAGAATACAACAGTTTGTTCGTCATCTGTGTATTACAAGTTTTTATACTTTCGAGATCTCTACAACTGGCAGTACTTCCCTTATGTTCCAGTTAGAAAAATGTGTGAGTTTTGGTATTTTATGAAGTGTTTGGTTCAAGGATGCACAGTGAATCAGTGGCAAATCTGAGATTGTTCTTTGGCGTTTTGGAACCTGTGTAATAAATGGGTGGCTGCCGACGTGGAAGACTTGAGGAAAAGCATCCACCACCGTTTCGATGTCTGCAGACAGCTCTTTTCATCTTCCCTACTGATACTTTGAGTAATGGAAGGTGGTGAGATCATGCTTTTGCACTGACATAAGGCAAGTTACGGTGACGCATACTGTACCTACAAGACCTGACTGACAAAACAATGATCTCACTCTTCAAATCAATTAGTCTGTAGATTATTTTCTGTAATTGGTAAGGGAATGGGGTAGGTCTTGATTAAAGGCAAAACTGAAGAACTTACTTAATGTGTCGATGGTGGTTTTTTCACTTATTAGACCAGTGATTAACTGTCAATAGTGCTCTTGAAGAGACCTCAAAAATGAGCAGTAGAAAGAAGTATTACACATTGTAGATACCCGAGTTTATTTATTTCCAGCAAGAATAATACTAGAAATCAGCACCTTCACTTAATTAGCTGGTGCCAATGTGATGACCACCTACAGGTCACAGAAATCCAGAAAGAAAATCATAATCTCTTCTGCCAAAAGATCACATGATATCAATATATTTTAAAGCAGTATTTGAAAATAAGTTAGGAGAAAAGGCTGCAACAGGATAGAGGACAGGTTAAATTATTTCCATTTAATAGATGTATAGTTTGAACTCCTAGTTAACAACTTTGTGTTGCTATAAATCAGTTTCAAGATTTTTGTCTTCCTGACAATTGAATTGCAGGCTCAAACTTTGTACTGTGCAACATCCCACCTGCTTTACATTCCCATTTCATCTCTGTGAGACCATGCGGCTACATATCACAGCCTTGGAACTCACCTGTAATAAATGTGAGGATTTCCAGGTAGCTTTTTAAAAAACATACTTTATAGGCAACTTTGAATAAATAACTTTCATGTTTGCCTAGGTATTGATGTATCAAAGTGAAATAAAGTATAAGAAAATAATTTGTATTTACATTTTTTTAAAACCTCATACAAAAATGTATGGCAATATCATGGATTGTTATTGCTTTTGGAATTACACATCTGGAAGCTGAACATGATATTCTTGATGTGAGCTCAGGCATCTCTTCGGATGCAGCCTATTTGATCAATAGGTATGATTCAACTGATAGCAAAGTGTGTCAGAGAATATGTTTTCAGTAAATAGGAATATGATTCAGACATGAGGTAAGAATGAGGCCACGTAACCAAAATGAAATTAATTATAATTGCTAACGTTCTTGTCACCGCTTCAAACAGAAATATGACAATGAAGTTGCTCTAGAGTTGCCTAGAGGTATTACAAACAGGATGAGTTTAGAATCTTATTTCTAACCATTCTCTTATTTAAGTGTGACTTGGAGGAACTGTTTAGGGAAAAGGTTGAATTAGAGAAATGTCTCATATCTCCATGCAGCTGCATGAAAGCAAACTCTTAGTTGGTATTTGCAGGCAGATAATCTTGTAGCACTTTATTCACCAGTTTTTATTATAGCTTATGTTAATATTCAAAAGATTGTTTTGCATAAGAATTGAAGGCATGAAAAGCAAACTAGAGAAATGAAATAAGCCTGCTTATTTGAGAAAGACTCTAGTGTCAATCAGTAAAAAGTTACTGATTTGTAATTACTGGTTTGTCATTGCTGTCAACAGTCCAGAAGACACAAGGGCTTAGAATGCTAAAGAAGAATGTAATTTAAAATGTGTCGACACCTTCTATTTAGATTATTTCAATGTAGTTAAAAGCTTTTAAATGCAATCTGTAAAAAGTATGTGGTAAGAGTGCCTTAGAGCTTAATCTTAGAGTGCCTTACAGTCTACATGGGAGGCCTGAAGCTGTTGGCTAGTTCTCCTATCTGCTTGTTTGTTAAAACTATCAAGAATTATGTTTCCTGTGACTTCCTGGAAAAGCTAATGAGCTGCCAGTAACTGAAGAGGAAAGAATAAAACAGTCTTGACATATTTCTGCCTATTTGTGGATCAGGAGTTTGACTTTCATGGATGTTAACATAAGCAAAACATAGACTAACAAACCTTTTCTTGCTATATCTTCTGAGGCCCCACTTCTCTAGGATACAGCATCCTACTGATTGCTGCCCACTGGATTGCCCAAGAAAATAGTTAATAGATGAGAGATGAAATTTCTGAAGGATAAAAAGGTCAAACTGCATTTTTACATAGAAGATTGACCATAGACTGAAAGATACAGCATCGGTCTTTCCCTTGTCCAGGCTCCTGCTGAGTTCAAAGGTTCTCTCTCCTCTTTATTTACCCAGGAATGCTAATTCAGTCACTCAAAGCTATGGCTTCTTGAAGTAGCCTTAAAGACTTAGTATTCTTGATCTTGGATAAATCATTCTCATAAAGATACATTTTTCTTATGTTGTTTTCAGTCATGTTGACGGTTCTGATACGGTAATATTTTGACCTTAGGGATGCTTTGCTCTTCCTTAATTTTCATGGCCACCATCTAGGTTGGACTCAAAATTTTGAGTTTGTGGTAACTGACTGATTAAACAACCCTAAAAGCAGCATCACTGAGACACTTTACAGATTACACTCCCCCACAGTGTGTACCCTCTACAGCATTTAGTTTCCAGTGTTGTATTACTGTATGAGAATCCACACCAGCTGAGAGAAATGTGTAAGTTGGAAAGTAAGAGTATTTTAAAAAAACAAGCCTCCAAGTTTGCACAACTAGAAAAGAAACACACAGGCATGCACATACCTTCACCCAAAACATCCTCTTCTCAAATAAACCTTTTCTATAACACTTCTTGGATTTTTGATGAAAGTGAGATATAAATGTGTCCTTTTTATACTGATTTTTTTTTTCACAAAATGTTTTGGATTGTAAAGTAAACTTTAGTACTGATTTTTAATTTTTTTTTTCTGTTTTCTCTTTGCTCAGTACATTACACTTTTGGAAACAGGTCGGGGAACGCACATAGTTTGCATTCAGACTTTGTTTTTCTCTGGCATGTCTTCTGGCTTCTAAGAGAAATATTGTTAACTGACCAGATGTCAGTTGTGCCAATGCACACATACACTCCCTTTCCACATTGTTTCTCATGACTCTTAAAGTTCAAAAGCTCTCTAGTTGCTTAAAAAATCCTACTTGATATAAAAGCAGTTGGTGCCTATCCTTTCTTTGTTTCTGGCTGGCGTGAACTAGGTTTGTTACTGTAAGAAGGTTTCAAATGTACTTGATGTAAAATTGAAATAAGCCAAGCATGATTTTATATATGAAAGCTTCTCACTCAGCAAACTTAATGTGATAAACCAACAGACACTCTCCTGTGTTTTCAGGTATGGTTTTGATATATACCTCCTACAGCTTTTTAAACATGAAAAATTGCTATATATGAAGTTCTACTGACTTGGAAAATTAAAATCAAGGTCTAGCCTTTAAGGTAGCTCTGATGTATTCTCTAAAGAAGGAAGTTTTGTGCATAAAACGTACCTCAAAACCTAGCATTCTTGTGCATGAGTGGCAGAGCTCTGAGACTATATTCACCCAGAGAAATATCCAATTCTTTGTAGGGCAGGCATCCATTATTTGTATTTCTTGACACTTAGGCACTTTTCCACTCTAAACCGCAACACGCAGCCTTTTTCTGAGATTTGCAACTTTATAAAGATTAAGTAAAAGTCTTTACCTTTTGATCTCGTGCTGGTGGCTTTCTGTTTTATCCTTTACAGAGGAACTCCTGAGGGTAAGCTTCAGTATAATCTGAAAAACATTGTTTCCAATATTTGCCTAAGTAATACGTCTTGAGTGGCGTTCCATTAAATATTTTCTGCATGCCTTCTGCTTCGAGTTCTTAAATAATTGTCCAAGGGTTCATCTTCAGGAGCAGTGGTGTGTGAGAGAAGCCAACTTCTGCAACTGCAGTAGACAGGCAAATTGATTGCTTTCTGCTTGGGGAATCTGGTTCTGCCTGTTTGAGACCCAGCCTTGCTGAGAGGCGGATCACTGCTGGAGCTGCCCAGGAGCAGGAAGTGTTTAGGAGCAGCTCCCTCCCTAGAGAGATGCCTTGTAAGCTGCAAGTGGAGCACTGCCTACCTATGAAGCACAAGTGTAAGTGCAGGGATTGCTTTCTTCTACACTGAAATATGAAGGAAAAAGGAAGCAAGGCTAGGTCACTCATACATTTACTTGAAAGGGGGGAAAATCTAGCATAATAATATCCTATATCACAGTCAGTACCATAAAAATGTTTTAATTACATTTATAAGTTTGTGACCTAAAGGCTGAAGTTAGACAGGGGCATGCAGCTGGAAATGTTTGACCTGTGCTAAACCATTTCAGTTGTCAGGGAGCAGAAGGTGGAGACATGCTACTTTTCCAGATACAGCACCTCAGCTGTATTTTTTTGAATACAGTCAGTATTGCAACAGGAGTGCTGTGGAGAAAATGGAAGCTAATTGACCAGAAAGACAAATCTTTTACCTTTTGAGATATTGGAGGTTAAAAATCAGCAGCTACTGCAAGTCATAGGACATTAGCATCACACTCATGCTGGGCTATGCAGCTTACCAACATTTCGTTCTGCTTCAGCTGTGATTTGTAGAATGTGCAATCCAATAACATAGTAAAGATTGCAGTTACTTAATCTTGAGGTGAGAAGGGAATAGGCTGTGGCAACACAGTCTGTGTTCAAAAATATTTTCTTCAGTTAGATCTAGATCGGATTTGACAGCACTGCTGAGGAATACTTTTTGAGACTAGGGGCAGTGCAATAAGATTTTCAGATTGTGACAAAGATAGGTTAAAATGAAAAAAGTGGTGATAATTGTTTCTAGTCTCTTAATTACTTTCCATAGCTTTCTTTTTTCACTGGTTTAGCTTTGGCCCTGTTTCACAGCAAAATACTGAGAGGACGTTACTTGTCCTAGTTGGTTGGTGAGAATCAGTAGTGTCAGAGTATCATAAGCATATTGAAAATGTCTTAGCTTCTTTATATGCATTGAACAACAGTTAGGGAATCTCCGCAGTAAGCCATGTAGAATACAAAGTACTGTAGAGTTACTCTCTTAGTTGAGAAATGGGAATGGATTATCAAAGCAGGGTAGGTGTGGGAAAAGCCTTGTGCTCTTTCTAGCTCTGCAGGCAAATCAGCAAAGTTGATCAACAGTAGGATGTAAGGGTTTTTATCCCCAAGTTGATAATAGGTATGTGAACCTTTTGGACTGCAAATAGTTCTTAAGACTGATGAAGAGAGGATGGATCTTTGAGAAGCTGTCTTCATAAGCTCTATCTGAAAGGAAAGATTAGGTAATGAGTCATAGCGTATGAGGTTAACGGTGACAAGAAATGGCTTTTTCAGCTGTAGATCCAATGCAGCTTTCTCTTTCAGTGTCTCTTTGAGGTTAAAAACTCTTTTGGAAGTAAAGTCATTAAGAACTAAGGCTGTAATACTGCAAATCTGCAAAACGGGAAGGAATGCATTCTTAGATCAAACCAAGGTACTGACACGTTCTGCTAACTATGGAGTGAATTCCTACCTGCCATTGTTCCTTCCTTGCAAGGAGTTTGATAAATCTGAAGTACAAGCCTTGACCTAACATTCCTTAAAAGTCATTTGATGATGACTTGAGATTTCAGAAGAAAGGCTATATCTGTTTCCAAAACAATCTGCCATTACATTAATGGAAGCCAAATATTTGTGCTTCTATCCAGAAAGCTGAATCAAAGTTCTCTTGCAAGGGAAGGGTTGCTGAATTTCAGAACAACATTAAAATTAGATTGCATTGTGTGCTTATATTACAAAATGATCTACGCTGGTTCAAGGCAAACTGCATCAGTTGTCATGCTGAAAAAATAGTACCTTTGAACAGGAATAGTCTGCTGCTAGTGAAATATTATTTAATATATTTTCACACTTCCTAGAGATTTACCATACTAGCTTTTCATTAAAAGCAGGTAACGGAAGAGGAAAGACTGTATACAATATTGTCACCAACAGTTTTTATGCAACAACACTTTTTTGACTTGACCCCTTTGTAAAGTTTTGCTTATTCTTAATACAACTCTCAGACCCTCAAGAAACATGAATTATTTCATACGTGTTTGTCTCTTTTTGTTCTTGTTTGTCTGTTTAAATATATATTTTGGATTTCTATCTAAAAGTCTCCATTTGTAACTAAAATCTGCTTGTAAATGAACTCAGAAAACTATTGACCAACGTGATAGCAAGTTTACTTTTTAAAGTTTCTTCTTAGGGGATACAGCTGCTCATCTAACACATTCCTAAACACTTAGGTCAAGTTACCT
This sequence comes from Mesitornis unicolor, assembly GCF_000695765.1. NCBI lineage: Eukaryota > Metazoa > Chordata > Aves > Mesitornithiformes > Mesitornithidae > Mesitornis > Mesitornis unicolor. Next base: position 31,075 of record NW_010183670.1, read on the forward strand.
TGTTAATCTTTTTCTGACATTTTCTACACATTTCTTCTTGTACACATTTCCTTTGCCTCTGACAATTTATCTCTTTCTGCATAGAAGACATTTACTAGTATAAGTATATGTTGCATTTTAGCTATTTTCCTAAAGAAGTGAGGCATGATCATGATGCCTGTAATCCATGCTGCCTTCTTGGATGTTGACCAATTTAAATCAATTTTAATCGAGAAATCAAGATCTTGAGGATAGTCAAGTTATGGATTGGATGCAATTATGGAGTATGTGGAAGACAAATCTGATAAAGAAAAATGGTCCATCAAAAAAATTAAGATGCTTTTCTTCTGGAGTCTTCTTAGCTACCATATGTCTAAGAAATAAGACAATGATGACACTTCATCTTACAGAATACTTATTTTGTAAGCTGTGTTTCATATATCTTTTTTTTTTCTTTCTTCTGTTTAATAACAAAGTATGGTTTTTAGTGCTATTCATTCAAGTTCCTCCCTCCAAGCCTTGAATTTTACTTAAAAAGAGCAGGTTCAAAACATTACAGATCAAGTTGTTTGGATTTGGAGAGAAATTCTGGATAGCAGGCAGACCCAAGGTGATCATCATAGAATCACAGAATGGTTTGTGTTGGAAGGGACCTTAAAGATCATCCAGTCCAACCCCTCTGCTAGTGACAGGGCCCAAAGCCCTGTCCAACCTGGCCTTGAACACCTCCAGGGAGGGGGCATCCTCAACTTCCCTAGTCAACCTGTGCCAGTGTCTCACCACCCTTGTAGTGAAAAATTTCTTCCTAATGTCCAATCCAGATCTGTCTTCTTCCTGTTTGAAGCTATTCCTCCTTGTCCTGTCATGACATGCCCTTGTAAACAGTCCCTCCCCAGCTTTCTTGTCGGCCCCCTTCAGATATTGGAAGGCTGCTATAAGATCTCCCCGGAGCCTTCTCTTCTTCAGGCTGAACAACCCCAGCTCTTTTAACCTGTCTTTAGGCATGAAGCAGTATTATGTGGGAAGTGCACATGGTTTGGAAAGTTGCAAAGTTCTGAACTTTGATTCATAGACTCCAACAGATTGTGCTGTGTAGCTTTAGATGTAGATTGGTTGTCTTTTACATCCATCTTCCTAGCTATAAAATAAAATTGCTTTGTCTATGGGTGCTTAGTAATTATTTAATACTAGTATCTGTTAAATATAGTGCATGGACTAATATGTTCATTAAGTAGAAAGAAGAATTAAATCTGAAACCAGACATTTTCTCTTTACTTTCTCTTTCTTCCCCTGCTTCCTACTTTTGTCACAACTTTAGCTTTTGGAGCTGTGAGATTTTCTTATGTCAGGTTGCAACTGTTTCATGTGATCTTTTTTCTGTAGGCTGGCAAATAAGCAGGACAGAGAAGGAGCTCTGTCAGAAGCAGATGTAATTGAAGCCTTATCTCTGGAAAAGCTTGTCAATGAACACAAGTGTCTATGTCAAATTGTAAGTGTATTTTAAGATGCTTCATTTTCTAATATTTATGTAATGCTTGCAATAAGGAGGAGGATTGTGCCACATAGTGTAAAACTGAAACTAGGACCCTGCAATCCGAGCAAAGATACAGTACGTGTTTCTGTTTCACAAGAAGTTCTGCTGTTCACCTTGACGTTCTGCTTATGGATATGTTGAAGAAATCTTTATAACAAGGCTCTCAAAGTGTACCTGCTGGTCCGCTCTGAAACCATGTAATAAAAATTAATTGCTCATAGAGTTTAAAATTTGTTCAATTGGGCAGCAAGTTTAGTATTCTGCCTTTTTCAAAAAGAAGCAGGAAATTGAATTTGCTTGCGTTGACATTCAAGAAGGACCACTGTTCACATGTGATGTTTGTCTCATTTCTGTTCATAGCTAAAACCATCGTTTAGTGTGAGTTACCATCTGGCAAACAGTAAGAACTTAATCTAATTCCTAGTGCATCTAATTTCCAGCACAGTAGTCATCAAAGAACGTTGTTAGATCTAGTTAATGTCTGTTCTAAAATGTCTACATTTCAGATGAAGTATTCACAGTCATGTTAAAAAAAAATAAATAAAAAAGGCAGGTGAAGAAAAAAAACCAGAAATCTATGTGAAGCCTACTTAATATTGGTCAATATTTTGAATAATTTATCCTAATCTTTAGTCCTTGGAGTTTTTATTAAGCCTTTCTTTTGATCAACTAGTTCGTTAGTTAACTATCTGTGGGCTTCACTTATATAATCTTTTCCTAACTGCAATAAGAAACGTTTTAAAAAATAATGAGTGTTATGCTGTTATTAACCAAAATAGAAAAGCAATTTTGCAAAACTATTTCTCTCTGGTATTTGGGTTTTAAAAATTTAAAAAGACTTAATTCTTTAGTGAGAGTCGCAAAATTCAGAGGAGTACATATTGCTATTGTTTTCACAAGAAAGTTAGGTTACAGAAGGGCATAGCTATGTTCATTATGTCATGACTCTTTGAGAGCTTTTAAGTTAGTGGATTTTGCACTACGCATATAGCAATCATAACAAAAATTGCAAGTTCACAGTTTTTTCTGAGGGACTTCTGTGGCAAAAATATTTCCTTGCAAAGCATTGTCAATATAAAAAACTGGAAATATTCTAGTGTATTTTTTTCCAATATTTTAGAATTACTTAATTTATGACACATTCCAATAAAATGCTGTTCTCATTCTCAATTTATATCTTGGGTCCAATCAACAAAGAAACTGGATCACATACTCTTAAATCATCTTAGCTGAAAGCAGCTGAGAGTCTTATCTACTCAAATGGGCAGCTTCTTTACTAGGTGCATTAAAGGTCCCAATGTATTTCAGTATGATGACCCATGGGGTGAATTTGAACAGGGACACTATGAAACAAGATTTAAATAAAATTAGGCAAGGACCAAAAAAACTATTGCTTGTTCTTTTTCTTTTATGTCACACAATGTCGGTGAGAGTGACCTTCACTGTTTTCTTTTTATATGTTTGTGTATTCTGTATTTCTAAATTTTTGTATTTTTTAACTGAACTATAGTCACAATAATCTTTGTGCAAACCTAGAAGAAAATTGCCCCAGTGCTCTCTGTTGTTTTATCTTCATTTTCTCGGAGAAACAAGATGTTACTGGCTATACATCTTCTCATTGATTAGGATCTGCTAGAGAATATTGTAGTGCTCCATAGTGAACAACAGTCATATTTGAGCCTTAATTTAGACTAAGTAGGAGTGTATTAAAAGGCAAACAAGATTTGGCACTCTGGGGGACATAACAGGTCAGAATTATTTTTTTCTGTTGCAAATAGTACATACCATACCTAAGTATGGTGCCATCTAAATGCTTGTCAGATGGAGAGAGAACACAGAGGGGGTTTTTTAGATTTTGATGTTGGGGAGTTAGTTTTCTTTAATCTTTCTTCTTTCATGAACACAAATCCTGAACACAATCAGTGTGAAATATAATTTCTTCATGTAAAGTACATAGCTGGACCTATTCAAGTGTTATTCAGAGAACAGTTTAAGAGACCCATACAGTGCTCCAAAACATTCTGTAAAACAGTTCTGAAGAGATCGTTACGAGCCATCCAGTCATTTTCCATGTTCTAAGCTAGAATCAAGCCATATCGTTTTTATTCCAATTAAACCCAATTATACTTGTCCTCCTGACTATGAACATGAAGAGCAAATTATTCTTTTCCTATTTTGCAGTTATGCTTTATGTTTTTGAAGGCTGTTATCACATCTCCTTGAAGCTTTTTAATCTCAAAAGTAGAATCACTCCTTTTCCTTTGATGTTTTCTTACCAGATGTGTGTTCATAACCTATTTGGTCTGATTTTTCTCACTCTGTTCCTCTTGATTCCTTCCAGTCAATCCATGTCTTTGAAGTGTTGCATCCAAGCTAGATAAAGTATTCCAAACTAACGTAACGATGGGGTTTGCACCCATCTTCTAATAGATTTGCTTAGATTAAGTTTCTCTTGCTTGGTGATGAGAACATAGTGACAAGAGTTTAACTCCAGTCAAGCACCTCTGTTTACAATATCTGCTCTGGTCTAAAAAACTGAACTGGTTTGACAGTTTTTCTGACAAATTCATGCTGGATTTTATTTATCCCATAGGTACATATTAATAAAGTCTAACATTTATTTCATTAACGCAAGCTAACCTGATTCTCCTGCATCTCATTTTTTCCATTTCACTAGATAAATATAACACATGCTATTATAAAGCAGCAGCAAAACAGAACATACATATTTGACATTGATAAATTATATCTCTACATAGATGCATAGGTATGGATGTCTGTAGAAACAGGTGTGTAAATATGCATATACTCACTAGGTGTATATGTAACTGTTGTGTGTATATGTAATAGGTGTGTATACGTATCTATTTAGAGATAGACATGCAAATGTTTTTCTGTGCAGTATTCTAGTATTTTTTTGGAAAAGCACTGGAAATAGTGAAATTTCCTAGAACCAATGTGATGTATATCTTGGCAAAAAAATTTCCTAAATTTATAGAATGCCTTTATGCACATTTATTTTCCATACTTCTCAGTGTTTTGCAAGCTTCAGAGTAAACAGGAGTTGTTTGACTGATTTCTTGTTTTCAGTCAGAGAATATGATCTGAACTGTAATAATTTTCCCCTCCTTCTCCCTGTATTTACAGGAACCTTGCTCAGCTGTCATGGGCTATGGGAAAAAAATTGATAAATCTATTAAAAAGGGTTTACATTGGCTTCTACATACCATAGCAAAAGATTTTGATGACTTACATGAGCGCATCCAAAGAGACACTACAGAACAAAAAGCATATGAAGAAGAAAAGAAACTAGAACGAGCTGAGCGAGTAAGAAGGATGCGAGAAGAAAGGTATTTTCTCTGTAATTTCTCCTTCCTTCCCTTCCTCCCTTTCTCTAAGAGGCTTGATTCATTCCTGTACACAGAGCTTGTGGGAGCCAAGCTATCAAGGTTTTAAAGCTTACAGGTGAAGAGCCTCCATATTAAAAATAAGGACCTACAAGTTTTTGCCTAGTTCACCCTCTCTATTTTATTCACTCTGTGCTGGAAATGTACCATGAATAAGAATTGCAAGGTAGTTGTGGAATAAATTAGTCCTTGCTAATATAACCTCACAGGAGGCTATCAGTAGGACCCCTACGGAAAAGGACTTGCGGGTACTGGTGAATGAAAAGCTGGACATGAGCCATCAATGTGCATCTGCAGCCCAGAAGGCCAACCGCATCCTGGGCTGCATCAAAAGAAGTGTGGCCAGCAGGGCGAGGGAGGTGATTCTGCCCCTCTGCTCTGCTCTGGTGAGACCTCACCTAAAGTGCTGTGTCCAGCTCTGGAGCACTCAGTACAGGAAGGACATGGAACTGTTGGAGCGGGTCCAGAGAAGGGCCACAAAAATGATCAGAGGGCTGGAACACCTCCCCTACGAGGACAGGCTGAGAGAGTTGGGGTTGATCTGCTTGGAGAAAGCTGCTGGGAGACCTTATTGCGGCCTTCCAGAACCTGAAGGGGGCTTACAAGAAAGCTAGGGAGGGACTGTTTACAAGGGCAAGTAGTGATAGGACAAGGAGTAATGGCTTTAAACTGAAAGAGGGTAGATTTAGATTAGACATTAGGAAGAAATTCTTCACTATGAGGGTGGTGAAACACTGGAATAGGTTGTCCAGTGAGGTAGTGGAGGCCCCATCCCTGGAGATATTCAAGGTCAGGCTTGATGGGGCTCTGAGCAACCTGATCTAGGAACACTGACCCTGCTTACTGTAGGGGAGTTGGACTGGATGATCTTCAAAGGTCCCTTCCAACCCAACAGGTTCTATGATTCTATGATAATTCTTATTTTGCTGTTTTGTATAAAATCAGTTTCTTACTGTAAGAAACAGGTTATTCTTGATTCAAGTGTAATTCTGTTTCATTTTGTGTTTTAGTAAATCCCCAGATGCTTTTCATTCATATTTGCTTTCCTGAATGTTTTCTCAAAGCAGACTTCTTCCACAGTTTGTTAGTAGAAATTATCTTGTTCCAAATGGAAAACCAGAGGGAAGTAGTCCTGATAAGTTTTAATACAGTAATGGCCATTCCTTCCAAGTAGCATGGTTTCATGGGTAGATCGGTGACCTCCTTTTCACTCCCATCTGTGCCTCTTCTCTCTCAGTACTTGTAGCTGTAAAGTAGAATCACAGAATCATTACGGCTGGAAAAAACCTCTAAGATCATCAGGTCCAATGGTCAACCCAGCACCACCATGCCCATTAAACCATGTCCCAAAGTGTCACATCTACATGTTTCTGAACACCTCCAGGGATGGTGACTCCATCACTTCTCTAGGCAGCCTGTTCCTGTGTTTGACCACTCTTTCAGTCAAGACATTTTTCCTAATACCCAAACAAACCCTGCTCTGGTGCAACTTGAGGCCATTTCTTCTCATCCTATCACTAGTTACACGGGAGAAGAGACCAACACCCACCTCACTACAACCTCCTTTCGGGGAGTTGTAGAGAGTGATAAGGTCTCCTCCCCTCAGTCTCCTCTTCTCCAGACTAAACAACCTCAGTTCCCTCAGCAGCTCCTCATAAGACTTGTGCTCCAGACCCTTCACCAGCTTTGTTGCCTGTCTCTGGACATGTTCTAGCAACTCAATGTCCTTCTTGAGTTGTTTGTTGTAGGTGACTTCCTATGAGCAAGTACTACCAGATCAATTGATGAAAAGTGTTTGATGAACATATACTTTATTAGTGATATATTATTTAATAGTAATTTAATGTTTCTTACACAGAGATCTGGTACTTTAAAAATAACTAGTGCTGGTGCAACAGCAGTATACTGAGGATTATGTCTTTCTGAACTTTTCCGGGTCTGGGTTAAGCAAATATGATTCCCTAATTGTTACTACATATATGTCATATATCCTGTCCTCAGAAACTGCTTCCACTTCCTGAAGTGGTGTGCTCCCATTCTGGCACAAAGCAGCCTGTCATTCTGATTGCTGTAGAATGTTTTGCAAAACAGAGAAGCATAGTGTAAAAATCAACTGGCATAAATTGGAGGAGTTAGGTGACCTAATAAGTGTTCTCTGTAATGTAAAATGTATGGCTTGGCTTCTTCATAATTCTCTGTTCATTTCCCCTTTCTCCCTCCCTCCTCTGAAAAAAAAAAACCCAACAAAAAACAACAACAACAAATCCCCAAAACACTAAAACAAAATCAACATAAACCCAACAACTACAAAGGGAAAGAAGGAAGAAATGTACCTGATGAGGAAGACCCTGAGCCTGGGAAATCAGAAAACCCCTTCCAGCCTATAGCTGCTGTAATTTCTGAGGTATGAGAATATGTGGAAATCTGGATCGTTTTAGACCTACCACTAACAAATGTCTGAGAGGTAATAAGAAAAATGGTTCATTTAAAAGAATTGTTCTAAATCTGTCTACTCAGCATTATTTTATTTATTTTTTTCAAAACTTGGCAATCTTGTTTTGTGTGCATTGAATTAATGCTTTAATGTTAAGAAAATCCACTATTATCGAGTCAGAGACAAAAAGTTTTGTAGACAGAGTAAAATAAAGGTATTGTAAACAGGTGACTGAACACATTTCCTACTGAAACTATTGGATATTCAGGAGTGGAAAATATTCAAGGTCTATTAGTTTCATGCAAAGTGCATTAGTGATGTAGTGAGTCGTATAAAATCTCCCTGACTACTTCAACTGTTTCAGTTTCTGAGCATAACCTGTTTTCTGTTGAAAACTGACAGAACTGAGAAGTTTTCTTAGCTTTGAAATATGAAAAGCATATTAATGTATAGTTTCCTTAACCTTTGTTTCTGAGTTCAGGTTGTTCTTATTTATTGTAACATATTTTTTTATTCAGTTGCCTTGAGATAACATCATCTCAAGAAACACATAAGCTCTCAGAGACTTTTCCAGCGAGTAACTCAAACATTTGCTTCTCTCCAGGACAAAAGCACCAATATCCATATATCCTGTAAAATCAGCACTTTATAATAATATGCAGAGTAAGAAGAGAAGGGTATAGTCACAAATATTGCAGCGATGGTGATTTAGTGATATATGAAACAGCCTATCATTGAGTCTGCATGACACAATTGGTATTTGACCAAATCATGGTAGCACTTTCTGGATACTTAAAACTCTGTGCATGTATGTTTTGCTTTAACTAAAATATTTTTAAAAAGACAAACTCAAAAGGTAAGTGAAGAGGAAGAAATTAGGAGTTTTCTAACCCTTTGCTCAGGATGGTTGATGTTATATAGCTAGCATATTTTGACATGTGACCAAAAAGAAAGCAAGAAAAACTATTATTATCCTAAAGACAATTAATTTTGTTGTTCTTTCTTTTTCTTTTCCTCCCCACCACCTTTCTCTGGACAGAATATTGGAATTTAATTTCTTCACCCATTTGAAAATATTTTTCTGTCCCCCATCTAGCATAGAAAATACTTTTAGGAATATTTTGAGTTTTAAAATAACCTTCCTGTCTTAATAGTCAGTTCATAGCATTAGAAGTTGTTAAAAAATCTTTTACTTTTCGTTAGAATGAAAAACAAATTGAAAAGGAAAATAAGAGGCAAAGGTTGGAGAGTGAAAAGGCTACGATTGTCTTGAGATCACAAACCGAGCAGGAACAAGTGGATGCTCAGCACTTATCAAGTAGCAGTAGCCAGAATACAAATGATAGTAGTCTAGAAACATGCAATTCTACAACTACACAGCTTCTGCAACATGGAGAGAATGAACAGCAAGCCTCAGAATGCCTTGACTCAGGTAAAACTGCTTCGTTTTAGTGTGTCATTTAATGTTATTTTTCACACAGTTCTTCCCTGTCTCTGTATTATTTTTCATGATACTACACGTCAATTTAGTCTACTGAAAACATAAAATGCACCATTAGGTTATTGTATGGGAAAATCTGCTTCGAAAAAGTGCATTTTTGCGGATGTGACTGATAGTGTAGCTGAAACTAGGTTAATTTTTATCATAATCAAATATGTGGTTCACTTTCCATCAGTACCAAGCTGAATTGAATTTCTTTATTAAAACATGATCTTTACATATATTTTATGCTTATATTTTATTTTCTATAGCAAAATGTTGTGTAAATTTCATATTCCATATGGTTTTGTGTATAAGTTTGAACTGAAAATACTGATGCATCTCACCCTGACAATTGTATTAAAAGATGATCTAACATATTCTCTGAATATAACTATATGATGTGTACTGCTTATTTCTGTTTGATATAGATAACAGTAAGAAAAAAAGTAAAAAACTAAAATTAAGAAGAGGCCACAGAGTAGAACCTGTTAATACAGGAGATGCTGTTCCCAAAAGTACTATGCCACCACCAGCTCTTCTATCAGGTAAATGCACTAACAATCAATAATTGATGTCTCAGTTTTTGGTTATTAAGACTTTAAAATATTCACTTGTGAATGATGAAACTGGAATGGTCTTCATACAGAGATATGCGACTAAATGTTATGCTCCAGGAAGTATTTGATGCAGTTTCCCACTTCATGATATGAACTTTCAGTAATACTGACTTGATCCATTCCTTGGAGGGGAAGATATTATTGCTTTCACAAAAAAAAGTCAGACACTTGACTACTTACTGATGAAAAAGTGATTAAAAATATCAATATTTTTAAGGGTAAATCGGTTTATTTTTAAGGTATTTTATCATTATTCACCATGTATACAATATGTTACATACTTCTGGCATTTCTAAATGCTTTGATTTCTCCGAAAGAGAACTGGCTTCTATAGATTTCACCAGAATCAAGTGCAGTCATGGCGTGTTTTGACTGTCTTTGTTTTCCTTTAGTTGGCTGGAGAACTCCCAGACTTAGACTTCGAAAACTTGAACCTCTTGGTAAAACACATCATGCTGGTAATTGAAAATATTTTGGGTTTTGTACTTTTTTAAAGCATTCTCCATTCACTTCTACATTCATTTCATTCTTCATCTTTTTTAATTTCTTAATGCAAATTTTCATCGACCAAAAGCTAACCTTTTTGCTTAGTAGAAAGCATCTTCTTGGTTTTTTCAAGTCTTATTTCTATTTTTTACCAAAAATAATAATATTCTCTGGTTCCCTTATAAAGTTTGAAGTGGCATGGGATATCAGAAGCTATAAATGTTTCATGAGACTCTCTTTTCACAAGGAGTCACATGGAAAAAACGAGGGGTAATGGACACAAGTTGCTTCTGGAGAGATTTCAATTGAACTCCAGGAGAAACCTTTTTACCATGAGATCAATCAGACATTGGAACAACCTGCCAGGGGAAGTGGTGAATTCCCCTACGTTGGTCAATTTTAAGAGTCAGCTTGACAGGGTGCTGACTCATCTCATTTAAACTACACTTTTACCTTGAGAGGTTGGTCTAGATGATCCTTGAGGTCCCTTCCAATCTGGTATGCTATGATTCTATGATACGATTCTCTGAAATGTTCTGAAGTTATTCACACAGCAGCATGTGCCTACATATTATAATAACAGAGTAACAAGACCAGTTACTTTAAGAGTCCAAACACATATTGCATATTGCATTCTAAATGAAAGTTTCAAAGTATATTTCCATTTTCCTTATGTAGGCAGTTCATCATTATCTGATGCACTGAGGATAGAAGTTGGGTTACATAGATACTAGAAGAAGTCTGAGGTACTCAGCAGAGAAGATACTGCAGAAGCACATAAGGAGGACTGCAGAGATCCAGCAGGGCTTAGTAATTGGGGATCCATGGTGGCTCTTGCACATCCAGGGTGGTTCTGCACTAAGCTGCCTGTTTGTTTCCACACTGATCTTGTGATCTGAGCTGGAAGTGCTAATGGCTTCACAATACTGAACCCAAATGTGTCTCATGTGTTTCTGGAGTTCTGTGAACCATAGCCCAAGTCCAGATGAATTTTCTGTGTGTAAGCTGACTCCTTGTGTTGCCTCTTGCAAGAGTATAAAACTTCTAGGCACTACCACCATTTCCATATGGTCTTAAAAGCATAGTCTGTAAGACTTTTTCATTTATTTGAAGCTGTTTTCTTGTGAAAAGGAAATCTAAAGACGTGCATGCACCTGACATTGAGTGCATTACGTTAGCAACTCCAAATGAGGGACTGCAATACCAGATGTGATGAAAAGCATACATAAATTTGATTGAAGAAGTAGTAAGACTTGCAACTGAAAATTAGGTTATTGGGCTGCAAAGGGAGGCATCAGTGATAAAGCTTGGGATCTGCTGCTTTACCTGAACAGCCCGTGTCCCTGAAAGTTCACAAACTGATGGGAGAAGTAAGTTTAATAACTGAAAATGTCAAAGTGGAGTAGCAGATTCTTTTTTTTCTCTCTTCAATAATGGCTGTTGTCTGGTTCTGGAAGACCATGGAAGATTGTTTTTCATATGCTCATATTGCGTAATTTTCTCCATTTTAGATGATAATTTCTTTAGTATTCTTACCTAAGTTGGTTTTCAAATTTTGAAAAGCCAAGGGAATATGGAGACATCTGGAATAATATGAGGAGGGTGACCAAACTAAAGCAATGGGAACACTTATACAAACTGAGCAAAGAAATCATTAATTGAGGAACTTACAGGGAAAGTTGCTCAGTGTGGCTGTAGCAATCCTTGAGCTTTACCATCACACATTGTACTACTATCATGCAGTAAACTGCACCACGTGGATGGTACTTGCTGAAGTTCTGAAGCAACAGAATGTGAAGCTTCTCTGCCAAAGAATCGAAAGATGCCTAAAGGAATCAAGACCTCTAAAAACCCCGTATTTATTTTTCACAGGAGCATAATTCATGTGCATAAAATGTAATTAGCAGTCTTAATCATAAAAGTATCTTGCATATAGAGAGAAGGCAGCAAGAAAGAAAAGCCAGATGAAGAGGTAGGGGGGAGGAGAAAGGGAAGGGGTGATACTCAGTTTTTATCTGTACCTAAGGGACAAGTGGCATTTTGTAGCAAAAGCATGGGTGAGGCTAGGTTCCCTACTTACAGCTGTGTAAGTTAGTAACTTGAGATCTGTGTTTATTTAGTTCATTTCTAAAATAAGGACAATAATTAAAGTATTTTGGAATCTAACAGTGGAAAAGATGTTGGTAGGGTAGCGATCTCTTGACCAGAGGTGTAACCATTGAGATTGGAGGAATCTTGGAGTGCTCAGAACTTTGCACCTGAATTCAAGAGATTGCCTGCTCTTTGCTGAGAATTGGTTTTTTTTCAGGAAATTTGAGACACTCAAAGATTCACACAGATGCAGAAAATTCTGAGAAAGCAAGAAAACATCTATTAGGAAAGTACTATTTATAAAAGAAAAAAGCTTTTCAAATTGCATGGTCCAGCAGTGTTTTAAACCTTTAGTTAGGTCCTGATATCAAAGGGCATCAATTACTTATTTAGCTTAAAGCAGTTGGTTTTTCACTCAGATCATTTGAGAGCCACAGAATCTTTTAGGTTGGAAAGAATCCTTAAGATCATTGAGTTTGACTGTTAACCTAACACTACCAAATCTATCTTGTACTGATTTTAGTTTCATATCTGTCCTTGCCCATTTTCTGTCACGCTACAATGTTTTCACAATGAGTTTTTACATATTTTGCAGATGGAGAACTTGCTCCTGCTTGGAAACTCATCTGAGTTTTCCTAAGACCAGTGGAGCCTACCTTTGATCCATTTTTTTGGAATATTCACTGAATTGCATCTTTCTGAAAATCAGCTTCTTTTTGGCAGTCCCTTTAGCAGAGGAATCAATCACTTTTGATTTTTTTTCCCCAGCTTTGCCCAAAATTCACTGTAAATGTGGCTTTAAAAGCTTTTCAGTCAATCAACCTTTGTGAAATAAAAAGGCCTGCTTATCAGTTTCACGATTAATTAATGTAAATGTCTTGAAGGCACAATTTAAAGTGAAAGTCTAAAGTTGGAGTTTTTATTATTTCCTTTAGCTGCAACTTCAGTGAGACTTCCTTTTCTGTGGGTTTTTTTGATTCTCTGAATTGCAGTTTTCTATAGCAATACTGCATTCTGTTGAAGAATTTGCTATGAAAAACTGTTATTGGCTAAGTGAAAAGTCTTTGTATATAGGGCAAATGAGCACCTACCTTCATGTAGAACAGCTGTAAAACCTCAGTTCCTGTAGGATGTCCAGTAGATGGTTTTGTTAGGACTCCAGGCAAAATTATTAGTGTCCACAAGAGGACACTTAGAAAAGAAAGGAACATAAGGAAAGAAAAAAGTATTTAACAGTCTGCATTTAAAAGTTTAAGGAGCCTTGGTTAAGCATAGAGGTTATTTTCAGAAGTACTCTCAAAGTCTGCGTCCAAGAGTGTATCAGTGAAACATTTGATAGCTCCTCAGTGTAAGTTAAGAAACCTCCTGAAGCTTCAAAACATATGTGACTTTGTAGTGTTGATTTCTGCTAGTCCATGAAAAAACACAGACACGGGTGGTTTTCAGTATTCCCATGCATTCTAGAACAGGTCTTGTCAGTTAGGATAGCAGTTATTCCTTTGGTTTTGTGTTAATGTGTTTTTTTGAAAGTCTCACACACATGTGGTGCTGCTAAAATATGTAAAATTAGTGTAGTGTGGGGTTAAAACAACCTCCAAATGTCTGGTTTTTAATGCTAGGTGTTTTGAGAGACATAAATCTGTCTTAGTGATTTAATCTGCAAACTGAAAAAATTAAGTGTTGGTGAACAGGCTATTTATTATATATATTGAGTCATTTTCGTGTCATACTTAGCAGAGGACATAACATTGGATGCTGAGGCAGAGTTAACAGGCAGTAGAGTCAATTATATAAATCTTTAATTATACACTTATTTTCACTAAACTCTGACTCCAGTCATGCAAATGACTCTAGCATAATACTAGGTAATGAGTGTTTGTTTATTGTCACTGGAGAATACATTTGCAAGAAAGATAAACCTCTCTCATAGGAGGTAAAATTGTCTGCCAGTCCTAAAGTCATCTGCCAGACCTCAAGAAAGTGACTAATAAAAACATACATTGTACAGGTTTTAACCTGCTTGGTTAAACAGGGAACTGCTGGG
>NW_010183671.1:0-8429 GCF_000695765.1 Mesitornis unicolor
CCCCCAATTTTAGGTTGCCTGTTTGAGTTCTGAATCCCTCAAGTACTCTTCTTGCCTGAAACTTCCCAACTCTTACTATATACCATACGCTATCACAGTCCAGTGTGTATTAATAGATATTTTGATCCAGTTTTACATACAGACACAGAAATTAAAGCCACTGATGACAGCAAAAAGACACCTGACTGGCTCCTAGCAGATGTTGAAGACTGAAAGAAATACTGACGTTTATGCTGCGTAACTTCTACTTTCAGTTCTTTCAATCCTAACCTACAACGGAATCTCACAGCTATCCTAGCTGAAGATTTTGTATCTTATTCTGGAAGATTTTCACCCAAACCGCAGCCTGACCACGCGAGAGATGAGCCACGATACAGCGCTCACGTTTTTATACTTCCCACGTCACAAGATCAGAAACAGAAAAGATTGCTCTTTGCTGCGGGTACAAACTAATTTGACTTATTTATTTTGTTAGTATGCAAAACAAGCCCACAGTTATTTAAGAGGCTCTTGTAATTCTGACTGCTGGCGCCTAGAGAATGGGAGCAACTTTATGTACAGATAAAGCCCGCATGGACACAAAAACGTTTCTCATCCGCAAAGTTTAAGAAAATCAGTTTAATAAGAGAAGGAGACAGCTTAAGAGAAACACCCACGTTTCCCAAGCCCATCTGACTGTGAGAAAGTACGTCCAAGGACTTCTGCAGCGACCCAAAAAGCAACTTCCCAACTTCCTCATCACCACCTCCAACTGCCTCAAGGAAGGTTGTAGAGAGGTGGGTGCTGGGCTCTTCTCCCAGGTGATGGGGGATAGAACAAGGGGAAACGGCACCAAGCTGTGCCAAGGGAGGTTCAGGTCAGAGATAAGGAGGAAGTTCTTTACTGAGAGGGTCGTCAGAAGCTGGCACAGGCTGCCCAGGGAGGTGCTGGAGTCCCCATCCCTGGATGTGTTTAAAGAGCGGGTAGATGAGGTACTTAGGGATATGGTTTAGGGGGTAGACAGGAACGGTTGGACATGATGATCTCGGAGGGCTTTTCCAACCAAGCGATTCTGTGACTCTGTGATTCCTTTTCTTAAAACATTTCTCATATCAGAGGATGCATCTTCTTGCTCAGAGCGAGAAAAGAAACTGTCACCAGAGAAAATTATTAGGAATACTGCCAAACTGAAGGCACAAGATGGAGATTTTCAATAAACTCCTCGACTGCTAATGTTTAACTTCTACTCTCAAGGCAAATTTAAGTCGTTCTCCAGTCAAAGACAGGTTTGGCTGGATTGTAAAGTATTTTTAAAACCTCGCAACCTGGTCTAAAGGGAGGTGTTTCTGCCCATGGCAGGGGTTGGACTAGGGGAGCTTTAAGGTCCCTTCCAACCCATTTCATATTCTCTGAGTACATACCTTGACTTTGCTATCGATTTTCCCCCTCCTATACCGATCACTTTCAAAGAAAGGAATGGTTAGAATTTAATTTGACAAAGAGCAACTATGGAAATTCTTTGTAAAAAAGAAAAAATCTCACTGCCATTTATTAAAAAGCATTATAACATGATACAAGGTAAATCACTCCCAAGATCTTTCATTTCACACTACAAGCTCTGATGAAAGGGAGATCTGATCAAATACATTTATCGTTTCACACACACAGAATCACACACAGAATCGCTCGGTTGGAAAAGCCCTCTGAGATCATCACGTCCAACCGTTCCTGTCTACCCACTAAACCATATCCTTAAGTACCTCATCTACCCGCTCTTTAAACACAACAAGGGATGGGGACTCCACCACCTCCCTGGGCAGCCTGTGCCAGCTTCTGACGACCCTCTCAGGAAAGAACTTCCTCCTTCTCTCTGACCTGAACCTCCCTTGGCACAGCTTGGTGCCATTTCCCCTTGTTCTATCCCCCATCACCTGGGAGAAGAGCCCAGCACCCACCTCTCTCCAAGCTCCCTTGAGGCAGTTGGAGGTGGTGCTGAGGTCTCCCCTCAGCCTTCTCTTCTCCAGGCTAAACAAGCCCAGTTCCCTCAGCCGCTTCCTCTATTTGAATAGAAAAAGCAGTGTTATGAGCTCGTGCAATGGAACCAGAGCAAATATACAATGTTTTTGTAGTCTTGAACATTGTAACACTATTTTTGAACTGTTCAAGTAAACTGTGATGGGAGAAAAGGGGAAGAGGAACCGGAGGAGGAAAATACTCACACGTTTGCTCTGGATTGGGTATTTTTCCCTCCTCAAGTTTTGATTTAAGGTCTGGAATTTTACTGCCCTAGAATTAATTTCAGTATATTTCACAGATATCATAACCTCGGTGCATCCCTTAAAATACATTAAATCCTCAGATTAAGCTGCTAAGAAATTTCTGCCAAGCAAAGTCAAATGTCAGTCCTGACATAAAAGGGAAAAGCAAAGGGCAAATTACACGTTCATCATTTCACACCGAGATATGACCATAAAGATGTTTATTTCTGTCTTAACACTAAACAGCTTTCAGCAGAATAAATAAGGCCAGGGAAAATGAAGTGGTTTCTGTGAAAGAAATCTCTGGAAAAAGCTTCTGCGTGGAAATATTTTCAATGTCATTTCGAGTGCGTCTAAATCATTACATTCAGAGGCTGACATTACAAACAGGCGACTTCTGTGTCTGAAGAAAGCCCTTATTCAGAAATAGGGAAGGGAATAATTAGAATTCTCACTACACGCTTTCAAACAATGCGGGTGAAACTCTGTGTAAAGTCAGAGGGGGGGGAAAAAAATGGCATTTTCTTGCATTTGGCATTAAAGAGTCATCTGACAAAAAACAAAGAAACCGTCCTGGGAACAAAATTCCACGACTTTTCCCGTCTCCAAAGCAAGCGCCCTCACAAGGGGACTTTTCTGGAAGATGTGGCTCTGGATCCACCCACAATTTAATTTTACAGTAGCTTGATGCTGAAAAATCAGCATTAGGTGTTTGAAAACACAAATATACGAAGCCCTTCTATGGAAATCTCAGATTCCTGGGCTCTGAGAGGCTTGGGCGAGACATGAGGTGCATTTTGGAGTGGCATCTGGTAATAAAGGGCGCTGGGGGAAATTAAGACCCTATAGGGGGTACTTGATATTCTGCTGCTCTTGGGCTAGATCCAAAAAGAGAAGAGGAGGAGAACAGACAGTCGTTAACTTGTAAGAATTAGCGCTCATCTGTTCGCACATCTTCACAGCCATTATGCAAAGTACCTCGCTTTACAACAGCCCGGCGCAACAGACACGGAGCTGCGAGCCCCGTATAACAGACAACACAGACGTAAAAGAAATAATAAATAAAGAGAATATCAATTGCGCCTTCAGCAATCGGAAAGAACAAATGCTTTTTTTATCAAAATAACGCCATACAGCATTTTAATTTGCATTTTTGTTTCCACAACACGTCGCCTTTTTTCTGCATCCTTTGCTGCTAGCTGCATTTCTTCTTTGTGCAAGCTTCCTTTTCTTGCCATAATCCAGCGGCCCTGACGCTGAAACAACACCATCATTGATCCCTGATTGATTCCCGATTGATTCCCATCCATCTGGGATGGCCCCAGCCCTGCTTAACTTACAATCGGGCTGACAAAGGATGCGATTTCACTGCCTTGAGTGTGTTTTCCCTTCATCTTGGCAGATGTTAACGCTCCTCCCTCACAAAGGCTGGGCAGTCTTAAAAAGCCACACGTGGGGAAGCTTTGGTCGATCACGAAAAAAAAGAAAAATCAGGAAAAAATGTGAAACCCAAGAAATCAAGTCGCTTTTTCACGGGCCTTTTGTCGACCTCGCAATTTCTACCAGAACCATTCTTAGTGTCTGCTTATATTGGAACACAGGGGTTCCCTGGGTTCCCCACAGTCTGACATTATCACCATCCTAATGGATTTGTGAAAACACAAACCGCAAGTCGGACTGAGTTGAAGACTCCCAGAATGTCATGAATTTCAAAAGCAGTTTGTTTGTAATTTACTGTATAACATGAACAACAACATGCTTTCTCAGCTGTGGTGGTTTTTCTTCTTCGCTCGCCAAACTAACTCCATTTTACTGCTTGGCATTCACAAAAGTCCAAGCCATTCACCCACCTTAAAATACAGGACAATTTTCCAGCTGTTTTCAAAATTTCTTTACGGTGAACACTGGGAACTTGACTGTAAATAGGAGATCTAGCAACTTCACAACCACTTGGCATGTTTAGCAACAGTGAGTAGCAAATACTAAAACTGGACATAAAAGAACACGTTTCAACTCTGAGTGCATGTTACAGGACCAAACTCCTTGCTTCTTGACTTGAAACTCTAATTCAGAGACCTCATAGGAACAAGGATGAACCTTTCCTTAACATTTGGGACTCCCAATCACAAGCTTGTTCAGGATATTTGGCACCTGAGCACATCTGAACAGTAGCAGTATTGATTAAGAACGCCCACCACTACTCACACTGGTATTTTCTGTAACCACCTTGGATAGTGCACACTTGTTTGCTGTGAGGGACTCACAGACTGGACCTCGACATCAGCTCGTGGCCTGGAAATTAAGTGAAATTCTTCCATAGGTGCAATCAGATGATGGGTTGCCCATCACCTCCATGCATGTACATGCCGATGATACCTGTAGCCTTAGTGCATTTACAGTTTAACAGACTGTATTTTCACTTTTAAAAGTTTTAATTAAAAAAAAATACATTTAATTTTCTTTTCATTTAAGAAATGGCAGCATGTCCCCAAGGATGTCAGCTCAAGTCCTGGGGTCAGTTTTGGGCCCCTCACTCCCAGAAGGACATTGAGGGGCTGGAGCGTGGCCAGAGAAGGGCAACGGAGCTGGGGAGGGGTCTGGAGCAGCCAAATGATGGGGAGCGGCTGAGGGAGCTGGGGGGTTCAAGTGGAGAAGAGGAGCTGAGGGGAGACCTTATCCCCTCTGCAGCTCCTGAAAGGAGGGAGTAGAGAGGGGGGTCGGTCTCTGCTCCCCAGGAACAAGCGATGGGATGAGAGGAAATGGCCTCAAGTTGTGCCAGGGGAGGGTTAGATTGGATATGGGGGAAAAATTTCTTCACCAAAAGAGTGGTCAAGCACTGGCAGGGGCTGGGCCGGGGGGGGGGGGGGGGGCCACCATCCCTGGAAGTGTTTAAAAGGTGGGGAGATGTGGTGCTTAGGGACCTGGTTTAGTGGTGGAGTTGGCAGTGTGAGGTTAATGGTTGGGGGCTTGATGATCTTGAAGGTCTTTTCCAACCCAAGCGATTCTATAATTCCCAAAACAACCACATTATCACCTAAGAAAATGACAATATTTGAAGAAGCAGGAAAGACTTAGCAGCTTGAGTACAACTATTCTGCCATCAGTCAATCTGTGATCAGGAAGACAAGGCGAGTGTGTAGCGCTTCAACAGAAATCAGAGGTTAAGCTGCAGCGCCTTAAGGCCAATTTTACTTTCAGAGCCCATTACTGGACCACAACCTCTGCAGCCACAAAGCACGAAGCCAAACGCTTTGCCATCAGCTCAAGATGAACCATGGCAAAGGGGTACATTTGGCTGAAGCTCCACAGGCCGCCAAATTAATGCAGTATTTCTGCTCCTCTCCTTGGCAGCTTTTCCTTCCCGAGCATTTACTCTACATTTCTATTCCTATCAACCATACAGTCTCACATCCCTTTTTGGCCACAGCCTAGCATCCAACACACCCTAAGCCATCTTATTTCCCTAACATGGTAGAAACCCATGTATATTCAAGGAATGGGGTTTATCTCTCTTTTTCTTCCCTCCTCAGCAAGTTAAATTAGCTCTCTTTGTATAGCTAAAACACAATTTAAAAAAAAAAATCCATTAAACAGCGCTATTACAAAATCCTGAACCTCGGCATAATTACATCAGGAGCACATGGATACAAACTGTTCATCTTTCAACACCCCCAGCTAAAACTGGTTGGGAAATCGCATCTCTTTTCCCTCCTGCATCCAAAACCCTGCTGCCTGCTCCTCTGGAGCCACAGGGAAAAAAAAAGCCACATACCTAACCGCTATGTGATTAAAACCAGAATAATATCAGACACAGAGGCACAGACAACATAAAAAATGAACTCCTTTTGCATTGCCCCATGTAGAGACACAGCCAGAACTGATCTGTTTTATGTTACAAACAGGAGTAATTAATAAGGAGGATTTGCCTACTCTGTTTTACATAAAGGTAATGCAAAGTTGGGTGGGTACGGAGCCATCGATTTCAGATGGTGATATTTAACAAAAGCATTTAATTGACATTTTCTTCAGAAACGCATGCAAGCCGCTAAACACAGACACATGACATCATCTTCTAAAAAGACAAACCCTTTTTTGGCCAACGCTCATCTCTTTTTATTCACAGGACCATTCTTCGCTTGCTTTTGTTGTTACAACGCCGTGGTAAACGCCAGCTCCCAACCCACCACATGGCAGCCCAGAACTCTCAAGTCCATGGAAGAACTCCAAGAATCCTCTCTGGCCGTTTCTCTATTCTTTATATAGTCTTAAGAATTTTTCCATTCCTGTTTGGGACTCGGGGGCGGGGAGTGGGGGGGAAGGAGGTTAACGGATTGTTTTGTTTTAAAGTTATTTTTATTAACTGCCCGGTATCTGCTGACTGCTTGGGAAATTTATTGCAAACGCTGGCCTCCCTGCTTCCATCTGGCCTGAAGGAGAGAGGAAAAAAAAATAAAACCAAAGCCCGGCACAGGAACAAATGTTGAGGAGGAAAAAAAAAAATGAACGGATGCCATGCCTGCTACAAACGCGCCAAATTACAGATGCTGCCTGCATCTCCCAGCGGAGCTCAAAAGCTTGCAGATGTTCACCCAGAGCCTGAATATTCTCATGACAACTCTAAAACAGGCTCTCAGATTACAAAAAAAAAAAATCACTCATAAGGAGAGGGGCTCGAGTGGAAACCATTTTCCCTTTCTGCTTGGGTTTGCTGGGTTTTTTACCATCTTGGTGTTTTGTTACCGAGTGTGCATTTTGAGACGCTTTCCAGCTACAAACAAACACTGAGCTCTTTCTAAACAAATAAGATTGATTTATGTAGTGCAATGAATATTTGAAAAGGTCACTCTTCCTTCCTCATAACCAATTCAATTTCTAAGGGCAGGCAGAGAGGAAACATCGCAGAACAGCCATGTTCACGTACTTCAAGCAAACAGAACGACCTCCATTTCTCTCTCACTGTGCAGATTTTCTCATTTCACAGGAACGTTGCCTGAAAAGTAAAAATGCTTTTCTTCCCTCCTTGAACAAACCATCAAAACCTGTTTGTTTGGTTTTTTAAAAAATGTAAAAGCTATAGCAAGCCTATATCCGCTTTAATACCCAGGCAGCTTGGCCAACTGTTTGTCTGCAATTTACTCGTAATTCTGCAATTTACGGGCAGTGTCTCAGTTACCCTTTTATCCAACTTCACACCGGTGAATGCTTCCACGTATTGTGCCATAACTATTGAAAGCATCGAGCACTCCAGTTCCTGGGTTGTTCTTTGTGATATTCAGACACTTCAGACAATGCACCAGAGCCTAATACACACATACACGGGTGCACCTTAAGTCTTTAAAAGGAAATAGAGCTCTGGCAACCTAATGATACCTGAGCTGACACCGGAGCTCCCATAGAGCCAATGCTATCATCTAACACCGTCCCCACGGCCCATCTCTTGTCAAGCTCTATCCCCCATATTTCTGTCTTCACACCCCCAAGCAGGAGTCCATATAAACACACAATCTCCTTTCTCTCTATAACCTCCATAACCCCTCCCAAATCTCTGCTATCCTTACCTTAAGTCATTTTTCATACCTTTCCCAAGCCCTTTTTCTCTATTCCCAAGGTAGCTCCACACCCATCGCCTCCCAAGCCAGACCCAGGCTCAAGTCCCTGCAGTAACACCACCCCAAGCCTCCTCTCTCCAGACCAAGGTCCCCAAACCCCTCTTTTTGTCCCCCTCCATCCATTGCAGCCTCCCACACACCCTCCTCCAGCTGGATTCAGGATTCCCCAATCCCCACACCCACAAGGTCACATCAGGCCCCCACCTGCCATCCTGTCAAGGCCATCAGCACTGCTCCCCCAGTAGCCACCTGGCAAACAAGCCACCCTCCATGCTGCTCCAGCCCCTCAAACACTGCTCGCAATGCTCCAGTCCCCCAGAACCACCCCAACCTCCTCGATGGCTCCAAATCCCCAAGCAATACCCCTCACAACTCCTGTATACCCCCTGCACACCATAAACATCTCTTCTTAACACGCCCAGCCTACCTCAGCACCCTCAAAGCCGTGAACCCCTCCCACGCTTCCCACCAGCCCACCCCAACACCCGTAACACCCCATTTCCTTCCCAATCCCCAATTGCAGCGCCCACACCTCTATGAACACCCCACTTCCCCCTCACCAAACCCCTCCACGCCCCCAACC
>NW_010183672.1:0-31007 GCF_000695765.1 Mesitornis unicolor
GTTATATGATATTATATTATTATATAATCATATAATAAATAATTATTTATTATTTACATGTATTGCCATGGAAATTTTAGGTTAAGCATCCTAGAGATAAAGAGATGTGCTTGTCCAAATTGTTTACAGTCTAAGTATTGGTGGAGAGACAACAGGAGGCTTCACTGAACAGATGGCAGCTATGAGACAATAAATAACAAGGGAAAACATCTGTGACTGTTCCAATACAGCACACTGCATAGACAGGAATGAAGCAGTCATTCCATGCGTAAGACCATGGAAATTACTATTCTGAGAAATCTTGAGGGATGCTTATTGGTCTTTTTCAGTCAGATGCCTAAGCTGTGAGTCAACTGAAAGCCATTTAGTATTTGTTGTTATGTGATTTCACCCACCCTACTGAGGGACATATTATACCAGCACTGGTTTGGCTCCATAGTTTTAAGGATACCTTGTGTCAAGTTGGTTTGCAATACAGGAAAGGTTGCAGAAGAGGTCATAAGTACAGTCTAAGATTAAGCTTTAAATGGATTCATACTTTAAACATACCCGTTCTCTGACATTACGGTCATCTAGCATGAAGTAACATCTTTCCATACTATTAAACTCTCTTAGACTTCACAGCAGGGTTAGCACACACGAACTGCTGTTGGAAGTGGTCCCTGGACTATTCTAGGTTCTGCACCATTGCTGTGGTTTAGAGCTGGGCCGGCCACTAAATCCTCGACAGACGCTCTCTATTAACCCCTCTCTCCTCCCAAGAAGGGAAAAAAGAATAAGGGAGAGAGACTTTATGGGTTGGACAATAAAACTTACAAGTTAAATAAAACAATAATACTAATACTACAGGATAATAATGTAATAGGGCAATAATAAAATATATACAGATACGTACAAATACATATACAAAACCAATATAAAATCCTTCCCTCACCCTCCCCCAATGATGATTACATCACCAGAAGCTTAGCAGAGCAAGGCACTGGAAAAGTCCCAGACCAGACCCAGCAGCAGTGGGAGCTGATGCAGGAACACACAAATCAGGATCAGAGGCAGATGAACCAGCAGGGTCTGCTCAGACTTCGGCTATTGCAGGGTTGAGACAGATAGAAGGGTCTGAGCTGGAAGGGCTTCAAGATGGAAGAAGGGGTTGAGACCCTCGTGATCCCTTGGCTTTATACCGAATATGACGTATGTGGGATGGAATACCTAGTTGGTCAGTTTTGGGTCCACTTCCCCTCCCTTAGGTGCAGACATGGCATCCATGGTGAGACAATTGACCTTGAGATTATCTTCTAGCAGCACATACTGAAAAAACATCCTGCTAGTTTCAGAAAGTTCAGCCACTTAAAAGAGACTGAGCTGAAAAGTATAATCACTAAATAGAAAATTAGATCTATTTAGCTTAAACCAGGACAACCTTGCTCAGCAGTTGGTTACAAAAGTGCTAGCCTGCCATGGTCTGAAACCAAGCTAGGGATCATTTTAACAATTTAACAGTTTAGATGTGCTCAGATGCCTCCCTGGGTATAGTCAAATTACTAGTACAGACACAGCTTACATAGTCATATTTTTAGGTGTACTAAGCCCATGAAATCTCTACTTTCTGAGAGTCTCAACAACCACCTTCCACATGCAACATTTTGAAAGCTAGTTGGCAATAAGTTAGCCTCTTCAAGAAGAATGAGGCATCATACCTCTGATGATCTTCTGATACATATTCCATGAGGAATTTCAGGAATATGTATTGGGCAGAAGGGTCTGTATTTACGTCATTCGGCTTTGATCATACAAAACTTGAGCATGACATCTAGTCATTCAAAGTCCTCTTTTGGTTAATAGGGAGAGAAAGGTTCCTCTGATTGATGATTTGTCCAGTCTGGCTTTTGGATGGTTAGCACAGGATTAATAACCTTCTTTAATAGCTGCCTCTTTCCAGTGACTGTATGTCACTCCTTAAAGAGCAACTTGGTCTTCAAGCCTAACTTTTTGATGTCTGAATTCAGATATGATAAGCCTAATTTTTAATGATTTGTCCACACAATATCCATGGCACAATGGTGCTGTAAATGCTTGGCATTGACTCTTGTCTCTGAAACACCTGTCCATCCTTTATTTTTAAATTTGGAAAGTCTTTCTGATTTATGATCACACAATTCTTCAATAGTCTATAATGCTTAACCTCAGTTAATTGAGCAGAGCTGATGGAGGTTATAACCAGTGAGGATAACATAAGTCATAACTGCACAAGATGCTGGGTGCAGCTGCTTTACCTAATTAATCATTATGATTCCATCACAGAAGATTGTATTTAGCTGTCAAACCAAGCTGACAGAATTAAAAAATATCAGCTCTGTGTCTAAAGACTTTTCCATCTCTGACTAGCCTCTCACCTAATCATGTCTGGAAGATTTGAAGAAGAAAACTCATCATGTATTTTTGCTGCATTGCCTATAGTCCCATGAAGGTGGTAGCTATAACTTACTCCGCTGTCAGACTGTGCTGCAGCTGGAATGTAATTCAGTTTCCTCCAGGATTATAATTAAAGCCAGCTAATAAATAAAATAAAATAATAGCACTTTGCAAAGGTATCCGTGGTATCTCTTGCAAATACATAATATATGGCAGTTAGTCACCCTTCTTCCCTGTTATGGCATATCACAGATTGTATATAGTTGAGGAGTGATCTGGGGAAGGTAAGAAGTCAAGATGGAATATTTCAGTATTTATGTGTTTCTTTTTCATGAGTTTTGCATACTGGCCTTAGGACTTAAGCACAGAAACCTTCTGTGTTCCCTCAGACTGTCAGTTCATAAATGATGTTAATGGTCTGATGTCTTTACAAATTATTAAAAATTTCTTTACACACAAATATACATATATTTTGAGACTGAGTTGTAAAAATGCATAACTGGAACAAAAAGAAGGAAAACTATTTTTTTCCCACTATATATAGATATATATCATATAATAGGTATACACACAGTACCTTAGAAATATATATAAACAATAATATATATAGTTTCTGTATATCTCTAATTCTTAGCCTTTCTTAGGTATTTGAACCCTCCCTGCATCGTAACAGATAGGAAAAAACCATACACAACAAGCAAAGGACGGACCTCAGCAACTTTTAATATCTCATAGTGATGATTTACAATTCACAACTGTGTCAACATCTTCTTCCAAGTTGAATGTTGCTCCCTGTGTGCCACTTTGTAATAAACAAAATAGTTGCCAGTGGGCCTTCTTGTAGAGATGAAGGTACCTGCTGCAGCCATCTCAGAAGGTGATACTGAGACGATGTCGACTGTTCAAAATTAAACTGAAGACCACCAATTCCATACATATAAATCATACAAAGTTTATAGTTAGCTACAGGAATGCACCAGTGTTTACCTGAATTTGTACTAGCAGCTGAAAGATAAATGTTGAGCAAAGCCAATTCTGCTAATATAATTCAATTAAGTATACCTGCAGTAGTTAGCTATATTTAGTTGTCCCCACATTTATACAAGTGTGCATCATGCATAGTGCTTATCATTTATGATTGAAAAAATCCCTGAAAATTAGGAGAGGAAAGACAAACTTATGGAATATTACTTTGAGTATTAAAATCTCTGTTCGCAGTTGAACATTATAGTGTCATAGACTGGTTCTGATCAGTCTCCTTTTTAGCACTGTTGGTAGATTGATATGTCCCTTCAAGTACATGTAGCTCCTTAGGATGTGTGCCTTACAAAATGATTTGTAATGGGGATGGCATTGTCTCACAGATGCTGTGAAAGTCACCCCAGGTGGCATTGCCCTGCACCTCTAGCCTGATTTATCACTCCCTGGTGCTCCTGGTTCTAGGCCTCCTCAATTTGAGCTCTCCAATTTTGTTACATCGTGCTGAATTATGAGGTTGTTTTGTGATGAGGACAAATGTCCACTCAAGAGCACCAAACTCATTTCATGATCTGAACTTTACCCCCAAGAGGTAATAAAGACAAGAACATCCAAAGACATTGCATCACCTATTGTATATCTTCTGTCAATAGGTAATTAATGTGACAATGAGTTTTTCCCTTTCTTGCACTTTGTCTTGCATCATTTTTTTTACTGTGCTTTTAGACTTACAACTATTTCAACATGACCAAGCTCAAAAGCCATTATTTTTCATGGCTGCAGTTGGAAGAAAATTCCAGTTAAAGAACAATTTTAGGAGGGTAAAGCAAGTCTTATATATTTATGTTCTTTTACCTTTATTTCCATAAAAGAAAACAATATCATATTAGCATTATAGTTTTATTATAATTAACACATGAGGAAGGCAGTCTATTTCTCATCTATGAAAATCAGTGGACAAAAGTTTTGTATTTATCTGCTCTTGTTTCTTTCTGCAACCAAGATAGTTTGGAAATCCTGGTCCTGGAAAGAATAAATCAGGATGGAGGTAGTAAAGATTTATTTTATAAGTTATGGTTGTGACTTCATTCAGGCCTTTGCAATACTGTAGCCTGACAAAGATTTCCAAGGCAGTTCCTTCCATTAGTTTCTCTGCAAACACAGAATATCAAGGGCAGTGTCTCGATCTTGAGCTCCATCCAGATAAACTCACTTTTTTGCATTTTTATTTCACTCGTTCTATTACGTCACTCTCAGCAATGGTAAAGATGGTTTTGGGTACATTTAACAAACTAAAGACAGTGTATCTTCTGCCTTCTCCATAAATTTCACATTAATTTAATGTTCATAATGAGGAGAATGAGTAATATTTTTAATGATAAAGTTTTGCAAATTCACTCAGCTTTCTGGATAAGAAGCTGACAGTTCCTACACACTGACTTTGCCTCAACTAATAGACACTGCTGACTAATCACAGATGTCTCATTATCTAGGACATTGAATGAATAAGCCTGAACACCAAAAGTATTCAGTCAGTATAAGTGGGCAGGCCTTCAGAAAGACAGCAGAAAATCTTACAGTTGATTCACATCCATCTCCACATGACAAGTTATTGCACGAAGACGTATAGACCTCAATTACACAGAGGAAGGTGAGATTTCCATCTCTTAAAACTTAGAAAAACCATAATCCAAAGCAAAAGGAAATTTAAAGAAGACCTAACAAGCTATTAGTAATGGGAGGGACAGGCAGAAACGGTAGAAGAGAATACAGTATGAATCAATGTATGAAAATCAAATAAACTTGGAGTGCCTTATAACATTTTCCACTCTCATGTGTCTTAATGCCTTCTAGAAAGGGAATAAGAGCAAATATGATGACAAAAAGATACAAGAAGTTGATTATGATTTGCTTCATCCTGTGGATGATGCAACTGTGTTGGCTTAGAAAATGAAGGTAAGAGGTGAGAGAAATTACTACTGCAGTGAATATGCAAGACAGTTTGGGAACACGTTTTAATTAAAAATGTGGAGAACACAGCACAAAATGGAAAATTATACAGGAAGAAACAATACCTAAACTCTGTTAAGTCAATCGAAGTCTGGATTTCCTTCTTTGCAGTATGCATCAGGTTTCTAATGAGAATCTGACTATGGATAACTTTGGAATAAGTTGCCCCTTCAATCAAGTTTCTTTGGATACTTATGAGAACAAATCTCTCTGTGGTGTCTGCTGGCTCCCCGTACTGTGTATACCTCAGAAACTGAAAGCAGCTGGTTTCAGCTGAACAGTTGTGGGAAAAGGAGGATGCTCAGCTCTGTAATTTTGAAAGAATAGTAGCAGTACCCTCATTTATATGCTTCATAACTAGCATAAAAGATGGTATGATAGCTCCCTGCTGAAGATTTTAATGGTACTTCAAATATGTGTTTTCATCTGGGAGAGCAGCTACCAGTTTGCAACCAGTGCATGCAGATCATTCACTGCTGGGTTTTTCACCCCTCTGTTCTCAGACCAGATGTTAGTGAAAAATGTAGGAACCTGTTTCTGCTCTCCTGTTTAGCTAATAAGGTGTTCACCAAATACTCCTAAGTCTTTATCTAGCAAAATTGGATGAGATCCAAGTTATCAGAGAATACAGCAGGGATGTCTTTAAGGAGGCAGATGTTCAGAGGAGTACTTTGAAGAGTTCTTTGGCCTGTGCAGAGTTGATTACCATGATGGGGATGAAAGATGAGAAGAAAAATAGATGAAACCACGAAGCCTAGAAGAATATGCTATACCTGCCAACAATAAATTTCAGAAAGACTTAAGTTACAGAAGCTGTAAAATGTTTGCTGTGATAAAACTTCTCAGCTAGGATAGACCTCCAGGGACTGCCGAGGAATTTGAGAAGAGTCAGTACCCTATCGGTTCTTTCACCTGATTGAGACTTTTCAATCCACTTGCCACTGAGTGATAAAAATCCTTATGGGGAATCACAGTGACTTGATTACACAGGAGAAGAAAAGACAACTGTGAAATGAAAAGAACCTTCACTTTTAATGGATAAGGGGGTCTGACTGGTTTGCAGACTGCCCACCTTGAGTCAGATTTTGTAAATTGAGAACAGATTGGAAGACCACTGAGAAAAAGTGATCGTTGCCAATAATTTAACTGATAGTTAAGAGTCTGTGCTGCTCTTCAGCCTGATAGTGAACCAAACTGTTCCTCTCAGATCACACCTTCCAAATATCATATAGAAACTTCAGCCTCAGATATTCATAGAATCATAGAATGGTTTGGGTTGGAAAGGACCTTAAAGCTCATCCAGTCCAACCACCCTGCCATGGGCAGGGACACCTCACACCAGTCCAGGCTGTTCAAAGCCAAATTCAACCTGGCTTTAAACACTTCCAGGGAGGGGGCATCCACAGCATCCCTGGGTAACCTGTTCCAATATCTCACGACCCTCACAGTAAAGAGTTTCTTCCTCGTATCTAGTCTAAATCTACCTTCCAGTTTAAAGCCATTACCTCTTATTCTATCACTACCTGCCTGTGTAAAAAGTTCCTCCCCGGCTTTTCTGTAGGGTCCCTTCAGGAACTGGAAGACTGCAATAAGGTCCCCCAGATAACCACATGGTTCACCAGTAGTGTTGCATTGATGTTGAGTGTTGAACCTTACAAACCTGCCATTGGGCTCACAGTGACCTGTGGGTTCCACTTAGGGGGCGGAGCCTAACAAGACTGAAGCCTGAAGAAGGAATTCCCCTTGTTTCACCCATCACAACTCTCTGGGTCACAGCTGGTCCTTTCCCCTGTGGTGGATGTGAGGAAAAGCCGGATCACCATCACCACTGAGCAGGTATCTGATAGCAGATGTGCTTCCCCAGCAATCCCTCGGCTGTGCTGGTAAAACAGCAGGGGAATGACAGCTCTTCTTGACACACTTTTTTTCCTGCTAAAAATGTCAAAATGCTAGAGTTAAATAAAAAAGCTTTTTACCATTTTGGAGCTGCATGTATGTTTTTCATCTTGTAAAGCAGGGCAGGGACTATGTGACTGCTTTCTTACTGGAAAATATATACCCTATACATCCTAAATAATCTCTGACACGCACATATAATCATATAAACACATACTGTTCAAAACCCAGAATTCCATCTGTTCCCATGCATCTTACAGCCTGCATCTGAAGTACATCTAGGGTGAAAAAAAAATAAGTATTTTTTTCGCCACATCTTTTTGCCACCAGAGGAAAATAAGAGAGACCATACCTTTGGTAGTATTACTGATAATACCCACAGCAAGTATTTTCTATGTGCCTCAGTTGGTAACTTCCATTTATTGTTTTCCTAAGCATACAACCCAGAATACTCTTATTTTACTGTAGACAAAACCAGGAAAATTAGCTTTAATTAAGTGTACAACCTGTATGTGGCCATATTTACCTAAAACAAGTGCTAAACATGTGCAGCTGCATCAGATGGGGCTTATAATAATTCACGGTAAGGATGAGAGGGATACTAGCACTTGGTGGAGTACTTGCATAGGATTTATCTTAAAAATTTCTAAACTATGTAATAAAAGTGGGCCAGAGACAGCAAGAAGTCTGCTGGGACATCTTTGGGTATGTACATTAATCAGTAGTAATAGAAAAAAGTAAATAGAAGTTCAGTATTTGGCTAACTTCCAACTAGTGAGACATATTTGATGGTAGGCAAGGCTCCCAGGGGAACTGGTAAAAGCCTTTACATTTAGGTCACCTAAATTTAGACAAGATAAAGTGCTGTGCCTTGTCCTACTCAGAACTGTCCCAGCTTAATAGATCATTTCTCTCTATAGCTTTAACATTTCTAGAGGGGGTTGCTGTGGCATTGACTACAAAGCAATGCCTGGATTTGAAACAAGTGTGAGTATTATTTACCTAGAAATAAAACACGTTTATCTTTAGAAAATAAAAAGTTGAAAGGCATAAGGATATAATTAATACTCATCAATGCATAATATTTTTTGTGGAATATATTTTGGTTAGGTTTCTGAGTTTAAGCACTTGCAATTACTTAGGTAACATGACTAACATCTATCATGAGTTTCCCTTTTCTTATAGGAGGAAACTCTCAATAACTTCTTATATCGGTATATTTCCTATTGCTTTTTCTTAATTAAAGTTTTACAATACAGAGGAATATGTGCTTTATATTGCAGCCAACCAAATATCTGATCTATGCCAGTGTCCAAAGAGTGCCAGGGCTTTGCTTCTGAAAAGCTGGGTTTGCCCTGACAGAACATGGAACCAGGTAACACCGTCAGTACTCTGAGGTGTGTTTGATACCTACATTTTACAGATAGATCCATATGTACCCACCTCATTCTGTGACTTTGGGTTACATACTCGTCTCCAACACAATATTACAAGATTGCTCTCTAAAGTACCTACAGAAAAACATGTAATTCCCCACTGCAAGGGGAGCAAGCTATTTTATGTTTCTCACAGCAGCTCCTTGAATTAATTTTGAGTGCTGTGTGTGACAAAAGTAAGTAGTATGGGACAAGTGCAGCCAACAGAATTATTACTGACAAATTTTGAAGGCACTAAACTATGTCAGAGATACTTATATTTGTTTTGTTACCTTGTAAATATAATAAGTTTGAGAGAATTGTGGCAGCTGCTCTGAGATGTGATAGGAGTTTAGCTTCTGTGGACCATCAAGAAGATATACAAGTAATGTTTGAGTTTGCAGTGAAAACAAATGCTACAGAGTCTAGAAGATGCAATGCATTGAGCAAACACACTGTTTTGGAACAAAAAAAAAAAAGGGACATCCCCCATGAAGAATATTGCTTTAAAAAGTTACTCATTTACTTGAATGGATCTTGAACTTTTAAGAAGGATGTCCTGTTCCATAACGGCTCTGGTTCACTGTGCATGCTTTTCTCTAGGTATGTTGATTTTGTCTTAGTTCTAGTTCCTTATCTGAGCGTATAAACTGAAAATTAACACTACCTGTGTGAGTTGTATAATCTAAGCTTTAGAGACATTTCTGAAATCTTCTCTAAACAATATTTTCCAAGTCAGTTATAAAATTATTAGAAAATTCATTGAACCAACTGCTTTTCTTAGAGGTCAAGACAGTAGTCAAAGTCACATCCCAAGTCATTTTGATAAGGATGCTTTCCGCTGATACATCTCCCTACCTGCGAAAATCCCATAAACATGTACACAACACAAACATACAACAGTACTGTAACACAGTAATAAGATTTTTTTTGACAGATAAGGCTTTAGTTGAAATATTGTGGTTTAAACCCATCCAGCAATTAAGCACCAAGCAGCCACTTGCTCACCTCCTTCCCCTTAGTGGGACAGGTAAAAAAATGAGAGGAAAAAGGTAAGAAACCTCTTGGGTTGAGATAAGACCAGTTTAATGATTAAAATAAAATAAAAATAATTATACTACTAATAATAAACTGTAATGATAATGAAGACAAAAAAACCCAAACTAACAAATGCTGCAACCACTCATCACCCACTGACTGATGCCCAGCCAGTCCTCAAGCAGCGATCATGCTTCCCAACCAACTCCCCTCAGGTTATATACTGAGCATGACATCTTATGGCATGGAATATCTCTTTGGTCAGTTTGAATGAGCTGTCCTAGCTGTGTCTACTCCCAGCTGGAAGGATAGGGGCAGTATGAGAAACTGAAAAAGTCCCTGGCTTAATGTAAGCATTGCTTGACTACAACTAAAAAATTGATGTGTTATCACTATATTAGCACAAATACAAAACATAGCCTCATACTATCTACCATGAATAAAATTAATCCCAGCCAAAACCAGCACAAATATTCGGGTTTAATCAACCCTTGTTGACCTAGTCAGTCACCAAGGAGAGCTGTTCTGGAGCCAGTCTGAACCACAGTGATCTTGCTGCACAGAGGGAGTTTCCTGAGGTAAGAAAATAACACAGGAGCAGAGAGACCCATCAGGAGCTGGTCGCTCTTGTGAGAGACACAAACAAGGCATAGCCATTGCCAGGGCAGCCAGGTGGCCACTTCCACACCCATGAAAAGTGGCTTAGGAAGCACTAGCAACCAGGATCCCTGTGAACAGAATGGATTAACAGAGTGTGGCTCATCAGCCCGGGCACGGCACAGCAGTTTGCATGGAAGGTTGTGCAGGAAGGGTGCTGATGCTCTGCCAGCTCAGGAATTGAGTTCAGTTGGTGGTCATCACCCTCTCAGAAGGAGCTTAACTGTGGTGTCCACCCATCAGAAAGCTATGTCCTTGGTGCGTGCCAAAATGGATGTGGCAACCCAGGCAGACTCACAAAAACATGCAGCCAACCAGGTCTCCAGCTGCAGGGAGTGTCAGCTCCTTTCACTGACAAAATATGTCACTTCTGAGAACAGCTGTGTGAGGTTGAGAGAGTTGGGGTTCTTCAGCCTGGAGCAAAGAAGGCTTCAGGGAGACCTTACAACAGCCTTCCAGTACATAAAGGAGGCATACAAGAAAGCTGGGGAGGGATTTTTAAAAGGGCATGGAGTGATAGGACAAGGGGTAACAGTTTTAAATTGAAAGAAGTAATAGTTTTAAACTGAAAGATTTAGCTCAGAAGAAGGAAGAAATAATAATAAGGAAGAAATAATATTAATAAGGAAGAAATTCTTTACTGTGAGGATGGTGAGGCACTGGCACAGTTTACCCAGAGAAGCTGTAGAAGTCCCTTCTCTGGAAGTTGTCTCCGTTTAGGGCTCAGGGCAAATCCAAATGAAACAGGGAGTTGGATTTCTCTTTATCGTCCCCCACCCTCCCACAGGAGGATAAAACAGGAATAAAGAAGAGATGCTTCACACAAGATTGGAAATTAAGACTATAACAAGTTTAATGAAAAAAATAGAGGAAAGGAAAAGGGAAGTAATAAGGGACAAAGGATATATGCAACTATATACAAAACCCAATTCTAGTAGTCCCTTGTGGCCACCACGACTCACTGCAAGGGGCTGCAGTGGTGCTGGGGAGCAGATGGTGGTGGATGCCACTGAACACATGAAGGAGGGCCCAGCCAGCTGGAGATGCACACATGAGGCAGCCCTGGAATGAATGAAGGAAGGAAGAGCCTCCAAAATTCTGGCCTCCTTGTGTTTTTTTTAGACTGTTGCCAGAAAGGGGTGAGAACAATGCCTCTCTCTGACCCTCAGGGTCCTACAGCCACCGCCTGTCCTTCCTCCTCAGTCTATTAACTCTTAAACCATAACAGAAGTGTTCAAGGCCAAGTTAGATGGGGCTTTGAGCAGCCAGGTCTAGTGGAAAGTGTCCCTGCCCATGGCAAGGAGGTTGGACTACGTGATCTTTGAGGTCCCTTCCAACCTAAACCAGTCCAAGATCTTATGACTTAAGAGCCATTACAATTAGGGAAATATTTGTGAAAAAAGAAAAGAGGATTTTATAATTATTTTTAGGAGCAGTAAACTGGTTTCTTGGAAGCTTCCCATGGTTATCCCATGTTCAGTGAGGCTTTTCCTCTGTTTAAACATAGCCCTAGAGTGCATTATTTCTGCTATCTGACATATACGAATTTAACAACATAAATAATTTTTGCAGATCATATATAAAAATTACAAACATGTCAGGTTATTTATATATAAAATAAATACATTAACAACAAATCCTTGACAGAAAATATTAATTTTAATTATTAAAAGGCATGCTTTGCTGATTTTACTTTTTTGCTGTTAAAGTTTTATGTAGTAAACACTGAAGATTTGTTTTCTTGTTCTCTTGAAGGTTGCTTTGATGGAAAACTTTTTAAAAAATAAAACAACACATGAGAATTTGAGGGTTTTGAAAAACCTTTTTTTCCTTTCCTTTCTTTTTTTCCTGATTTTTTTCCATTTTTTTTTAAAATCTGCGTTGGTTGATGGTTGCCAAGGAATCAGCAAAATCTGTCTTCATATTTACAAGGGCTTTGTTCACACATTCCTTTTTTATAGCAGTGACATTCCCCATGTTCCTGCATGACCAGGTAGGGTTTAAAGTGATGGTGTTGCTTCTTGCTTTGTGCAGAACTAATACTCAGTGACCCTCTTTGTGAACCAGTCAACATCAGCTAAACCTGTGCAGCAGAATGTCACTCAGCAAAACAAGGACAACAAAATGATGACATTTCTGCCAGTTTAGCACTCAGAATCTGGCAGCACAGAGAGGAGGCCAGGGCTGCGGCAGTTTTAACTTGATTGCCTCCAACAGTCTTTGAAATGCAGCCTTGGTTTCTAAGTAATTCTATGCTTGGCAAATGTGTTTAAACTTTAAAAGAAATGAAGAAATTATAAAGTTTGTGCGTTTTTTTTACAAATAATGATCTATTCTAATTAGCTGTAAAGATACAGTTTAAAGACCATTTAAAATGCAAAAGAATGGTGGAAGCTTATTATAAATCTCTTTTTTTGTCCTTGATGGTATATATCTTAGATTTTTATGTGATTACCCAGGATGACAGCATTGCTTTTTTTACATACCATCACTATTGTTTCAGACTAATTTTTAACTATCAAACCTGCAGTTTAATTGGTTTAGACTGGATCTTCCAGTGCCACAGGTGCATTTTCAGCTTGTATAAGATCCAGCTTATTTTGTGATTTAGTGGCCTGCTTAAACTTAGATTAAACATCTGTCCTAGGCTGGTGTTTTCTTCTGTATTTAGTCACCTAAAAGTGTTTATTCTTTCCTGAACTCTACTGAGAAAACCAGACTAGTGAAGTCACTTTCTAAATAAAGTCCAGACTCAGGGGCTGTGAGGCAGAGTTCATTCATCCATATCTCAAAATTTATGCACCTTAGAAGGCTCCAAATATTCGTTGTCTCAGAAGTCTGCGTTAAGACAACTGTGAAAGTTATTAAAATGTAGTGTGCAATGAAGGACTCAGGCAGAGATTTTGGCGCATGAACTAAGATTTCTAAAATTCATGTCAGAAGCAGAATATTGTTACCCTCCATTTCACACGTCTTGATTTGAAGCGTGTTATTTCTATTGCACAGTTTCTGTCAAAGTTTCAAAATGCGTTATCTGGATGAGCATCCTCCTAAACAGAACACCATAAACAATTAGATCTGCAGATGGAGATGAGGAGTTCTTTGTAAGATTGGTGCTGCCTGCTATAAAGATGTGCTTCATTTTTATCAGGTCTCTGCTGCAATTAAGGGACTGACCAGTATTAGCAGTTACATAAAACCATTATCTCACTGGAGCAGTGAAAGTAATGTTGCCAAGGTGATTCTGGTTTTTGCGATATTCTAAACATATGGTGAGACAAAAACACTATAATACAATGGCTGAAATCTTGCTGGGCACAAAGGCTACACTTCAACTCTCAGCTGAGAAACTGGGACTTTCATTACTATGATAATGTCAGGTAAAAGGGCCAAAATTGGTTGCTTTTTCTGCAGACTTTAAATATTCTTGCAGAGACTGGAATATCTCAGGAAAGCAGCAGGTTTTTATGAAGATAATGTTAGTTAACATATTTGCATTACTGTATGTTTCAGTTTAAAAAAAATATTCCTAGTTTTGTTGGATTCAGATCAAATCATCCAGGCAAGTTTCCAGAGAGTGGGCTGTTTCCCAAATGACAATAATTTCATTAGTATACTTCCTGCAGCTCTGCCAACATGCTAAACCAAGTGCTTGGTAGTAGATGATGTTGGCTAAATATTTTGTGATCCTATAATAAGGGTTTGAAAAGTGGTTTAATGCTGTTTTCACTAAAATAAACAGGTGACTTTCTATAGTCATCAGTATGAAAGAAATCAAGGTAAGTGCTTTATGCGGCTGCGCTTTATAAAGCCTTTCTTTGACTGAATATATTTTGAGTTTATTTTCTATTTATCACCTCTCTTTGAAGTGACAGAGATCTGGCAGAAGTAGACACTGGACAGGGAGGGCACAGCTTTAAAGAAGTAAAAAATAATGCTTAAAAGAATCACAGGTTTCATTTCTGGGAGCACAGAAAATAGGGACTATACTAAGGAAATTAAGCATAAGAAATATATAAAGTGAGGAAGATTTACCATGATCTTGATATGTTTTCACATAGCGCTGCAATGTAAGACAGCACTGGAAAGGTGTGTCTCGTCTGAGCTTTGTTCCTGTAAAGGTCAAAAAGCTGTGTAAATTCTCCTTTGCAGAATAATTCATCAATTTCTTCGCTATTTCAGCCTAAAACCTTTACCACATATTCACCTTTCTTTCTAAATTTACCAGTTCTATCCTAAAGTTTTTCTAGCTATTTTTTCTCTTTAGAGTAAAACACGAGTGAATCCTGAGCAAGAGCATCCGGACTTCAGCAGTATCAATGACATTGTCATTTTTCCCTTAACTTCTTCATATGGTTGCAATTATTTCTTTAACTGTCTTTTTTCAGGGGATTAGTGGTGGCAATAAAACATTATTTACAAATCCTGTCTCCAGCCCCATCAGATGGCTAAGGAGCTGTTTCAATATGGGTTTTTGCATGATGGGGTTCAGTTGTGCACCTCTATTATGGTAAGTATTTAAATGTGAGAATATAACTGAGTTTTGGAAGGAAAAGAGATAAGTTTCAATATTGGTTTTGCATGAAAAAAAAGCCTTTCACAAATGATCTATGTGGTTTGTAGTCTTTAGTTTTTAAATATCCACTGGTAAATCTACCCTCTTGTATTGTCAGACCTGAGAGCAGGAAGGCAAAATAATAATGATCTTAAGTCATAGATGCTACACCATGAGCAGTGCAATAAATCTTTTCTAAATAGTTTTATCATTTTGCTCCATGCAGCAGTTCTGCACACTTTCTGATAAATTATTATAGAAAATTGGCATCCATTTAAAAATTCTGAGTGTGAATACAATTTATTAGAGCACATCATAGTAATTAACAATAAATCGAAAAATGCAAAGAAAATTCATCTTTCTCATCACCTTATCCAAGCAGACTATGATGTTATAATCAAAAAACACCCTAATGCATATTTTATTCTCTTCTATGCTGATACAAATAATTATATGGAATCAGATCTCTTAGGAATTCCAAATTTCAGCTTCATTTTCTTGGGGCCAAAATATTCAATAACGTTGATTAAATGCCAGCAAGGGATCTGAGTCAGAGACATCACATAATAAAGCTGAGTCAAATATTAGTTCTGCACAATCCTGGCTTACTTTACACCACCTTTGGGAATGCTTTAAACTATTACTACTCAGTGATTTCAACAGCATTGTTAAAAGCTCTCTGCTAGCATATTCCCAACACTAGAATCCTGAGACTGTAGACAATGCACAAAAGTTCCTGTTTTACATTTTATTTTCAGGAGGGCAGTACAGCTCCTTTCATGCAGAGTTTATATTCTGAGCGTGTCTGATCATAATCCATGATAGTTATTTTTTTCCCATTGGCAAACTGAGGCTTCAAAGGATGGTAAGGAAATGCAATCACTCTTCCCATGAAGGATTGTCATGGTGGTGGAAGGAATGTAAAAATCTTTCTTGATTTCCTAACACCTGGAGGTTTTTTCTCTTCCTCCTATTTCATTCTTTCATTTCTAAAAAAAACAGTCAAAACCAAACAAATTGCCATCAAGATAAACAACTGTTAATTTAAGATTAAAATACTTCAACATGCTGTGTCTTTGTCTGCAATAGAAATTGAGAGAAGCTGGGAAATATTGGTAGGCACTGAAATATGATCTTTTTTCCTGCTCATCTGACAGGACACTTACCAGCTTGTTTCCACCAGTGCTTTCCCTAAATAATTTTTGGGCATCATTCTGTAATTAGAACAGTTGGAGGACCTTTCCCTGTGAAAAATTTACATGCAGTCCCTCTGTTTTTAAATTTTGATCCAATTCCTGGCATAGGCATGAAGAATTTGGTTCCCATAGACCTCAGTGTCCTAGAATTTGCATATTCTCTTTTTATTTGTATTGTATTAATCTCAAATTCCATTATTTTGGATCATTCTTGGTTTCAATTCTTCACAACAATTTAGAAAGCAAAACAAAACAACTATCTATAAGGAAGGATCAGAACTAAGGAGCCTTACTGTCTTGTAGTTTTACTTTTTGGCATTATTTGATGTTTGTAATTAATTTCTTTATTTCTTCCATCCTTAAAAATGAATGCATAAATTAAAAATTTTCTCACATACCAATTATTTAGGGTTGTTCCTTGTGTGCAGTTTCTGACATTGACGAAAAGCAGAGCTCATGGTGTAGCCTGCACCTCAGCTGTAATACTGGAGGGTTTTCTCTTTTCTCCCTACCCACGTATTATGATGAATCTTGTTAAAAGTTCTTGTATCTAAGGTCTGTATCTAAAGATGTAGCATAGTGAACAAATAACTTACTGTCATAATGTTAATATCCTATCACAGCTCTGTATAGAGATTGACCATGCTTTGAGATTGCAGTGTTAACATGAGTCATTTCAGCTTTCTGGAATTACATCTGTTTTTCTAGTGCCCTCCTAAGTATGATGAAATCATATGTAAAGATGCCAAAATCCAATGATGCACTAACATTTTAGTTTAAGATTAAAATTTCATAAGTTCTCTGAGATCATACACGAAGAGCAGCAGTAGTAAATTAATAAGAGAAATCTCCATCATCACTTGGATTTATATATAGTATAGCTCTGGAAACTGAAGGATTGTAAAATACTTTATAAACATTAATTAATCACATCTTACTGCAACAACTCTGTGGAGCAAGTGTGAATTATTAACCTGAGGTTTATACATGGGTGAACAAGCATTTTATTTTCTCCCCTCCATAGCAAAATATACTTTTGTTCCAGTACTGTCTGAATTAGCTGAGAAGCTTCAAACCATTGCATGTGTTCTCTCTATTTATTTTTTTTCTAATACAGTAAGAAACCCTCCAGTAATTCTTCATTTAAGGAAATAAAATCCACATTTGCAACAAGATGTCTGTGTTGATTATTCCTGGAGAGCTGCTGCTCCATGTGAGAGAGAAAATCCCTTTCCATCATTTCTGCAGTTCAGTAATTGGTTTACTGTGTCTTGCCATTGTACGTACGAATCCTACTTCTTCAGCTGTTCATAGTTATGTATCTCTGATGGAGTTTAACTGGAGCAGTGTTTGTCTATCCTTGTCTGCGGACTAATTATGTAAGACAGAAATTGGTCTGTGAAATAACTGCAATAGCCGCATTTTTTGAGGTAGGGAGGAAATATAGCATAGAGAGGAAAATGAAAGCAAATAATAACATTACAAGACAAAGGTTAATACAGATTTTATTCAGCTGTAAGCAGAAATTAAATTTTGGCAACATTACTAGAATGGTCAATGGGCTTTTTAATTTTGGGGAGAATTAAAAGGCTCAGCTTTAAAAGGCTGAGAAACACTGCTCAAGATTCTGTGAGTCTAGCTTCTGACCTTCTGTATAGGTGAGTAACCCAGAAAAAATAAATTTACTTCTTATTACTTCCATCTTCTTATCATTTGTAAGGGGAAAGTTAGTTATTTTCTTCACTTGAAAAATTAAATCTATCCTCTGAAACAAATATACTTTTTGATAGATTTTTTTTTAGTTTATATTAATAATAACTACTCCAATTTCAGTCCCATGCCTATGTAATATCAGTGTCAGAGGGAGCCTGGGCCAAATCCTTTGAGGTCACTTTGAGATAGTAATAAATAAATGGTGTTCAAAATAGCAACTTTCTGGAGACTGCGAATGCTGATGGAAATTTCATGTTCATATTTCTGGCATCACACAAGAAGGAATAGACTAAATTAGAGGAAAAGCCTGGAAGGACTAGATGAAGTTATATTTGTGCTGACTCAGGGTCCTGGTCAGGTATGTCCTGTCTGGGACTGCACATGGTGTCTCCAGACATCTCTTCGCTCATAAGTGCCATTTTTAATCCCTGAAAGAAACATGTGCTCAGTCATGGGATGCTCAGTGAGTCCAGCGGTTTGCAGCTGCAGGAAACTTACTGTCTACATCTTCTCTTTGTGTTCAGTCAACCCAAGACATCCGTGATGCACAGATCATTTGTTCTGCAAGTCTGACATTTCCCAGATGTGTCAAGCTAACAGTGAATGTGCAGAGCTGTTTTTCACACATGCTGTGCATATGTCCCAGATTCCTGCGTATCTGGCAGTCTTATCAAAGAAATTTTTCTCACAGGGAACAAAAACTAGCCAAATAGCAGAATCTCCATTTACATTCAGTCAAGACTTTCAGGTAGGAAAAAAATATCCCAGGCATAAGGTTGTTCTGCCAAAAATTATCCTTTCCTGCTCCCTACCTGCTC
The DNA here is from genome assembly GCF_000695765.1 of Mesitornis unicolor. Taxonomy (NCBI): domain Eukaryota; kingdom Metazoa; phylum Chordata; class Aves; order Mesitornithiformes; family Mesitornithidae; genus Mesitornis; species Mesitornis unicolor. The sequence continues at coordinate 18,689 of NW_010183672.1, forward strand.
CGCCTCTTCCAGGAATCTTAAAAACTTCTGGAAGTCATCAGTCAACATTGCTCTTTAGAAAAGCCTACTCCTGTGCTCCTTTCTCCCCTTTCTTAGATTTTTCACAGACTGGATAAAAAAAATGCCTCATTTTTCAATTTTTACTTGAACATAGTACAAAAAGGACAGGCTTAGAAAGAAAAGGAGTGCAATGAATGTCACTCTGTCCTTTATCCCAGATGTGGATGAGTTGAGATGTTCTGGGACTATTCATTAATATGTCCTGGACAAGTGAACCAGAGATGTCAAACTGTGGGCAAAATACAAGTAGATCTGCTCATACCATCCAGTAATACCAGCTGCCAGTGGGTATTACTCAATGAAATGTTACACAAAATCCTGATCAAGGCACCTCAGGGGACTTGCGACAATAATTGATATTTTTGGCTGACCTCCATCTGTTCTTTTAAACTTGAAATTTGAAAGATTTTCCTTCAGCCATGCTTACTAGGAGTTGGTGTCATTGACATACAATGGTGGCTTTTTGTAGTGATGGATCAAAACCTTCTGACATAATGCTCTGCTTACCTGCTTTCTGCTAGGTAGCTTCTATCCAAAGTCCTAACATGTCTATTCTTTGTCATTTTCTGCTACTGGCTGGAATTTGAGCAATTTTCAAACCCCAATGGGATGGCCACAGTGAAGTGTTGCCTGTCTGATTATTCGTTCTTTGGCACACACACTGTGCCTGCATTAAACAATTCCAGAAAATAAGCACTATAGACTTGACATTTATTGTATCTCAGCATGCGACTGTCTGTGGTTTTGATGGTTTTCAAACAATGGTATGTGAGCCAGATTGCATTAATAGACTTATGTTGTTGAACAGCAGTAATGAGGATGTCAGTTGAGGGTTTTAAATGAGCTTTCCTTAGTCATTTAAAGGATTTATGTGTAGGTCTGGTCGTTTGTCAACTTCACATTACATGAGAAGAGTGACCCATATTTTTGTATCAATGGGATACACTTCCATGTACAAACAGGAGTGGAAAGACAAAGTAATGCAGTCCCAGCTGTGTTCTCCTTAAAGTTAGTGTTGAAAAAAATAATAAAAGGGGGAAAATAACATAGATTCACTTAAGGAAAAAGGAACAGCTGTAACTAAAATTGTTTGGTTCTCATCCACAATTGTTGAAGTTTCATGTACTCTGTGCTCCACTACTGCTGCTGCAGTAATGATAAAACAATAAAACTCCTCATGTAGCATCTACTCATATATATTACAAGCCATGCTGATGCATATTTACAAATGCAGCAAGTGCCGAGTCCAAAATACAAGCAGTGCTTTGCGTTTAGGAAGGATGTTTGTTTAAAGGTTTTTATTTATTCAGCCAAATGAGATGTTGCTGAGTGCAAAATACTTCATAGAGTCACACGGCAAAGATATGTTCATTAAAAGTTTCAAAGAATCTCACACCTGCAGTTGGTAAAACTGAGCCAGAGCACAGTGATCAAAAATATCCACTATCAGGAAGGGAAGAAACAGCAATAATGAAGCAAGATAGAGAAAATTAATTGCTTGTCTTTAACCACTTGATTCTCTGAACACTCTATAGCATTTAACAGGTTTCAGTCAACCATTTTTTAGTTAACCACAGGGGAAGAAAATAATCCCAAAATGTATTATTTACTTTTTTTTGTTGTTTTTTTGCTTGTAAAAGTACTTTTAAAGCAGGTTATATGTTTATCCTCTATATAGTTCCCACAAGCAGATATCATGTCTCTCTCTCACATAGACCAGAAAGTATGGGGGGATGTGGTCTATATTCCCCATTAGATGAGTTTGTGAGGCTCAGATGTCAGGATGCTGTTTGAAGGTCTGCATACTCCAGAGGGAATGAGCTCTGCTCCATGACTTTAGACCCTCTTGGATAGGTGGTGACTCATCTCTGAAACTTCTATTTCTTACTCTAATACCTGAAATTTTACCATGATCAGGTAAAAGATGTGTGAGCAGAGTTACAATAAAAACCTGTGAGAAAGAGAAAGGAGCACCATAAACACCACTGACACATAAAATACTATATATTCTTTTCTCTCTTTTCAGGGGAAGAAGCAGAGGAGGAAGGTTTTCTGCTGAAGAAAAGCTGTAGTTCAAAATCTCTTAGAAGATCATCCAAAACAGGTGTTCTCTAAAGAATTTAATTATTTTCTTCTTGTACTAAGTAAAATAGAACCACGTGTCCCACCATGATATAGTTACCAACAACAACTTCTGATGCAAAACAAAAGCACAGAGAGATTATATTTCTAGCCCAACGTCATGGAAAGGATTTCTTTCTTTGCAGATGCTTTTTCAGAAAAAGATTGTAAAGACCTTCACTGTGGCCAGGAGAATACATCAGACAACCTTCTGATGGTTTTGTCCTTGTTTGTCTCTCTTTCTTGATATAAAAAATGGGGTCAGTCTGGCATGCAGATCTTTAAGATGCCTCCAGTATATTTCCTCGCCGGCAGGTATTACGGGGTCAGGAGGATGAGGTTATATTTATCACTGCTTCTGGAAACTTGCATTATTCACTTTAAATATTTTAGGAATGATCTCACTTGAATCTGAATAGCATAGTGAAGTGACTTTCTCCTTAAATATTAATAAAAAAGAAAGCTGAAGGAAACAATACTGCATAAAAATAATAAGAACTTTATTAAGGGACTCTATTAATACACTCCTGTGCTTCTATGGGTCACATTTAGAGAGCATTAAAATAACATCCACAGAAGCAATCTTTCCAGCAAACAGCCTGGTTACAAAAAGGCTAACTCTTTAGCCAGATCACAAGCTTGGCTTTGACTGTCTTTTTTCTTGCTTAAAACAGGGATTTTTTTCACTTGTTTATCACTACCGTTGGTTTTATTATAGTGACATCTTTTCTATTTTGTTTTGTTTTCTCTCCCCATTCTGGTGTAAATCAAGTTAGAGCCAGTCCATGTAAGTAAAGTTTTCTGTTGTGTTCTGAGTTCAGTATATGGAAGTTAATAAGTTGGCTATAAATACGGCTAGTATTAAAAATGTATTTAAGAAAAAAATTGTTAGTTGACTTGAAAGGCTTTCTGTTTTGGGATAGGAAGTACTGAAGACCTTTTGGAAGAGTTGTGTGGAAATCCATTTCCCATTTAATAGTTTTTGCCACCACCCCTCCCCTGCCCCCCTCCAGTCTGTCTCAGTACTGTTTCAAGAGCTGTCAAATTTACTATGAAAAATGAACCTACCCATAACAGCTAATAGCCCAACCATCACCTGCCATGTCAGAAAGCTATTTTGCATTTCTTTTCTGCCTTTTACAGATCAAAGCCTTGAACCTTCTGATGTGCAGTATCAACTCCTAAATACATGCTGTGAAAGAGAGAGGTTTCTAACTCTCCCAGCTGAAACATTCCCAGTTTGTACAAACAGTTAAATACTAATTAGAGGTAGAAATTAAACCCAGATCTCAATGTGAGATAAGGTTTGAAAATTATTCTAAGGCAATCATGGGTATTTTTTTATCTTAATTCCACTCTGGACACAAAATTTCGAACTGGAAAATATACTTTGCAAAGGTGCCCATGGTTTACAGCCCATAGCTCTTATATAAAAACACTTTTTATATGTGTGTATGAGTAAACCTCCCCAAAACGTGTTCTCACAACTTAGATATGCGTATTTTGCCCATTTTGACTCAGTTAAAATTAGCTTTGTTCTGTTGATTCAAATACCCCAAGGGGAAGTACCTTTCTGGAGATTCAGATTCAGTGATGTTCAATTGATGAGAGCTATCCACCTCAACATGCTAAGGCTCAGCACAAAACAGAGAAACAGGAGGCAGGAACTGGGAAAATAACACTCTGAGAATCTGTATTGTCACAAATGAACTGAGTCATTTCTACACAATCATTTAATTTTTGCATGAGCCCTTTCATGGGTAGAGGTTAGAGAACACACAGTATACAGAGAGGTTTTTACAAGGTCACATTTTTTATCTGAAACCATAAAAAGGCCCTCCTAACCTAACACAGGGGCTATGGCATGAAACAAATGGTGTTTTGTTGAACAAATTCTCATTTTTAATTGAGAATCAATCTAGCCCTTTTATTCCGTTTTTGTTTTCCTAGGCCTAAAAGCACCAGCAGTGGAAAAGGCAGCATCTCCCAGCACGCGGGGGCTGCTAATCTTAACCTCCTTCTGTGCAAAAACTGGCTTAAATTGACTTAATTATTTAATATCCCCTTGCTGACACAGACTAGTAAAAAGATCAGCATGTTAATGCTCCTTTCTAGCACTTTCTTTCCAAAAGCCTTTAAGAAACTCATGAATATTTAATGCCCCTCAGTCAGAGCTGAGGAGATGGTACCATTAAGGGTGAAACCAAATGCTAGTGGTCGTGTGTGCATTCCAGATTTGCCCGAAACATGGCAAAGAAACCTCCTCAAATAGCTCTGCCCTCGCAGCTCACTCTTTACGACCAAGAACTAAAGGATCGGGTTTTCCTTGCCTTCTCTTTTCGTCTTTTTCCCCTTGTTTTTTTACCCATCAAGAAGGAAATGGATCACTTGACTGAAGAATTGATCCACAGCCATGTGTATTATTTTTAACTCTGACATCTGTTCAAAATTGTGTAAATGGGCTCATGTTAATGCATAAGAGGTATAAAAAGTATTCAGACTTAAACACAGGGAAATTATGTTCACTCACCAGGGAACAGCAAATCTAGCTGATTTTTTTTTCTCCTATGTACATTCAAAAAAAATCCCATCTTTTTGCTGGCACTCTGTATGAATTTGCTAAAGTAGAAGTGGCTGATTTTTATATGTCTGTGGTTAATGTATGTGCTTTAAATTTTGCTTTTCTTGTCTGTCAATTAAAATGAAATAAGCAGAATAATCCACCATATCCATATGCTTAAGAGGATCAATGTTTGCAGTAAAGTAGTAAGTGTTCACACTAGGTTCTGTTACAAAATGCCTACCACTATGCTTTTTGATGGAAAATTATTTTTTCCATGAAAATCTTTTCCCCATTGATAGTATCCACGATGAAAAAATATCATTTTCCTAACCCAGCTTGCCTTATTTCAAATAAACACCCAACAATCTGACTGAAGACCGAGGGTGGCAAATTTGATAAGGTTTTTCATTGCATTCTGGAAATGGTGGTTTTGTTGGTTCCTGACTTCCTACATCTTCTGGCTGTACAGTCTATGGGGAAGTACATGCTCAAAGAAACACCTTGCTTAATCTACTGTTACTTTCCTCACTGCTCTAAAAGAGTAAAATAATGAAACTTATTATTTGATAAGATAGCCTTGTCCATAAAGGTGATACAAGCATAGAGGAATTTAAACTACATTAGGTTGCATGGAACACTTGAAAAATTTAAGATAGCAACATTTTCAAATATCTGAACAACTCAATTATTGGTTTAAAAGATAATCCTAAGCCTATATGAAGATGAATCAACATTATTCTGAGTTTCCTTATTTTTTCATTAAAATATTAAGGGCGCTTTAATCCATAAATTCAGATGTTAATTTAAAAACTGTTGTCTAAATGATAGATTCTTTAAAATCTTTTCTTTCAATTCTAAATAATCTTTATAAGGGACAGGACCCAGGTGAGTTCATTTTTCTGAAGGAAACAGCAAAGACTGAAGTTTGCAAAAAAAGCAGCTGTCAAACAGGAAAAAGACAAGCTGACATCTAATGAGGTTCCCACAAAAACATTTTTGGCTCTGCTTTTGATTTAAACAGACAAAAACATAATAATATATTGATAAACAACTAATATTAGTCCATAAACAACTAATACTACGAACAATAATCTCCAAAGTTCAGTACTTGTGAAAGGTTCTCCATGAGCTTTAGGATATAGTTGGATTGTAAATGAGCTTTAAGATATAGTTGGATTGTCTACCATAAGTCCATAGGAATTGACAGGGAGGGAAGGCCATGCTGAACCTGCCTCCATCACCAGACACAAGTGTAATGTGTGCCACTCAAAATCTGATGGAGTGTTACCCCTGACCCAACTGACTGGTTACATGTCCTGTTTGTGTAAAATAAGCTTTTGCCACACACACTGGAGTTTTTTTAATTCCTCTACCACTTCAGAGTGTTGAGGCTACTCCAGTAGAGACCAGTATTGTTTAGGACAGGATGGCAGTACAGTTAGGTCCCCAAGACATGATGCTGAAGAGTGGACACTGCCACCATTTAGGAAACAACACTGAAGTTACTTGATGCATTGCATCACTCAGTTTTCTATCTGCATTACTCACAGTACCATCAAATGTTGTGGTGATATTAAAAAAAATTGAAGACTGTGAATAGTTTAGATACAGAAGAGTATATGAAGTTAAAGGAGCTCATCTACATCCTTCTTTTTGACAAACAAAAGTAAAATGCAATGAAATAAATGTCCAACAAGTAAAAGCAGCACACAATTCAAAAACGTCTATTGTGGACTGAAGACCAGTCACAAACCAATATGATGCTAGAAGAATTTGTTTTTTCTTTGACAGCTTTGTGCAGCTGATGGTGCTTTGGCAGTCCATGTGAACAGGACTACTGGCCCTGTCTTCTAGGTCTTGGGGGATGCCTTTGATCTAACAGGGCACTGCCATTATTAGAAAGGCTGTGATGTAACTACAACATCATTACATTCTGTCAATTTAGTTTTACATGAACTAGTGGGCTTGTGAGACTCTAAATTTAATACTGTTCAGCAGATAAACTAGAAACAGAATAAATATTGTAAGAACAAAGCTGTCACAGAAACAGACGCAGAGTGTTTCGACCCCATTCAAAGGCCCTTCACTATAATTGTCTCTGACAGAAGGCTCCTGTACAGTAAGTACTTTAGTTGCCAATGACCTTAAACATGATTATCATTAGCCTTCTTGTAATACTGCCTCTCCCTTGAACTCAAATTACTGAGCTTCTCAAATGGTTTTGTAAAGAGACTTCAGTGTTGTAGTTAGCATAATTCAAGCTGCTTAAATCAATGCTGTGTCCTTTGTAAATAAAGCTGCATTATGAAATACATGCTGTAATAATTGCACCCATAATTTGTTATATTTATTGAAATAATTCTGACTACAGTAATTTGAATTACTGCTGCAAACAAGCAGAAAGGAAATAAGCAGGTAATAATTTATATATAATTTATACATATATTAGTGTCAAGCCTAAAGTTGGGTTTTGTTTGAGCCAGGCATTTGGATAATTAAACCATGTTTCAGAGGCTGTAAAGCTACGTTGACTTGAGAGTAAAACTTCCCTACTATCTCTATAACTTTCTAATAACAAAAAAAACCTCAAGAATAAAAGTGCCTTTTACCTGCCTCTATTGAAAGTACTGAAAGTTTTTGGCTTGCTGAAGACTGATCAGCACACAGCAAAAGAACAGACATCTCATCAACTATAGGATGGCTCTGTGGAAATTCATTTCCAGCAGTGGCTCAATCAGATTAATTACTATGAGGAACATCTCATGGTGTCAATCACTGAGTAAAAGGCCTCTAGAAATAAGCCTCTTTAAACAGATTTTAGAATTTATTAATTGTAAGACAAAGGCATTAAAAATAATGAAAGAGAAGCAAGGATTGACACAAAGCCAGTTTTCCAGCAACCACCTCATATAATTCCTTTCATAATCCAACCCCCACTTAAATATGATATATTTCTGTTCTTGTTATGCTAAATGGACAATTGTTTCCAGAATTTCACTAGTCTTATTGCTAGAAACATTCTAAGTTTCAGTCTAACCATTTCATTTATTATTCTTTATTTTCAGTTTATCATTGGCCATTTGCATAAATCTTTCTACTTCCTTCCTGTTATGCTTTTGCATGGGTACGTTTTTCAAGACCCAGGACCCACGGGTGGTAAAGGTTGTAATTACATTAAGTAGGGATTTTATTAGATTATTTTCTTAGATAATTCATTGCTGATGATGAATGAATTAAAGCTTATTGCAAAACTAGTTTTACCCTTTAAAAAGTTGAAACATCCAGAGATTACACTTATGTGATACTAGAAAGTAATTCTACAGTGTATTTACCTCTGTTTTACTAAACTTAGTCATATATTGTTAAATGATTGATTTTATACCAAAGTCATTTATAAAAATGAAAAAAAAAAATAGCAGCAATTCCTGTCCTGACTAGTCTTGGAGAAATACCATTAATAACTTTTCTCCAGTGATAAAATTCAGCTTTCAAAAATCTAATGGCTGCTTAGGTAGCCAGCTCCTTATCCATCGTTATATTATATCATAATATTCATCCCTTTCTTCTCAAATATCACTGGCATTTCCTACGTGCACCATATCAAATGTTTTACTGAAGTCCAAACAAATGAATTCTAACATATTCCCCAAAGGAAATCTATTATCTCCTCAGTGAAAGACACACAGCTAGTTGAACTTAGTTCAAATCTCATGTTAAATATTGTAACAAGGTTTCTTCTATGTCCTTATTTGGTAAATCTCTGAGCCCAAGCTAACAGGCCTATGGCCTGTTGTAAAAAACAGAACTTTATCCTTTTTCTCAGTTATGGTACTATATATTCTGTGCAAGGCATACTATGCCATCTTCACATTGGTAAGACATTAGCATTTTTCTTTCTTATCTATCCTGAGGAATAAATGCAAAACATTGACCTTTTCTACCGTTAGCCTCACTTGCATGCTGATTTAGTTCCTTAGACCCTATCATCAACAATTTTAAAGGAGATCGGATATGTTTTTTTTTATATTGTTTCATTTTTCTCCCTCAAAGTTAAATACTAATTTCACACAGTAGTCAATTCAGGCAAAGTCTATAGTACTTGTTAAACCAGAGTTTTACAGTCCCAGGGTTATACCAGATGGTTTTAATTTTCTGTATCTATAACTTGTTAACCTGGAATTTTAGTTTTTCCTGTAGCCATTAAGTTTTTGCTTGTATCAGAATACAGAAAGGGACATCGAATGTTAAAAAATGATACCTGATGATGACGTTTCAAGTCAGACATCCAAAACCTAGATATTCAAAGTTGGTTTTGTTTTTAAGAACTTGTTGGTAAACTTTATGGTCTTTAGATTTAAAATATTATGATGACACAGTTTCCAGAGATTATTCTCAGTGCTACAGAATCACAAAGGTCAAAATCCACCAGTGGGACTCATGCTCTGTAAGAAGCAGGCTCACCAAACTGCTGGATGGACAGCAGGGCCATATTACAATTACTTATTGTCTTCTTTATTTTTTCCTTCACTTTCTTCTCCTCCACTTCCTAAATTTAGAAGCAAACTTGGATAAAACATTTCCAGACAAAAAAAACCCCTCAAAATATTTTTTAAAGAAGACCAACTTCAAACCTCAGACCTGTGCCATCTAGGTATATGCAAGAGACACTTTAATGATAAAAGTCCTCATCTATCATGTACCTGCACATGGGTAACGTAATGTGGCCTACTGAAGCATCCAATTTGCATCAAACCAGCCAGAAGCCTGAGTGATAAAATGGATGAGCAGTAATTCTGTTTTATAAGCCAGGTGTATTCTCGTCCCAGGTCTCACTGGAATGACTTTATGTCTTCTCACCATGAAGTTGATAGGTGGTACTTATCTCCTAAAGGGAGCAGCAATAAGTATTTGTTTATAATGAGGCTTGTGATGGAAACAAAAAAATATCACCAATAGGTATAAAACAGCAGGCACTAAAATTTATGATGTCTGGACTTGTATTTTCACTCCCCCTCAGGGAAAGATCCTTCCCTCCCTGTCAATTTCTCTGGGGTTCAGCCTCCTGGTTTTGCTCCCTGAAATGACAGAGGAGCCATAGCTTTTCTCAGCAATACAAGAGTCTATATCAAAGCTCTTCATTTATGAAAAAAAACCTCTAAAAACTTACTAGAGCAGGGAATGCTGCAATCTTACTCAAACTGAAGAATATCACAGAGAAGCAGAGAAAGACTAAGCTGTGGTCATTGCTTGTGACCCTCCTCCTCTAATTCCATGCCTTTACAGCACTGATTTAAGGCCCCATGGCCAGACTAAAAGCAAGGAAGAGAAAATATTTTCTTAAAAAAGGATAATATACATATCCTTTCTAATATAAAGGGGTACAAAAACTCTTCTGCTTACAGATGTTGCACAAATATCTTGCATGAAAACAGCAGGCTCCTCTGCCTTCCTAGCTTTGGATGTGTGGCTACCTCAGGATGTTTTGCAAGACTTTCATGTTCCCTTATTTCACCCTCAGGTCAGATAGTTAGTTACAGTCTCACTGTTGCCTCATCTGCATACATCAAAATGTAAACGTTAGGATTGTCTCACACTCAGACTTCAATCATCAGTCTTACCATCTTGAGGAGCCACCAGTCACAGACTCATTGTAGAATCAGAATGGTTTGGGTTGGAAGGGACCTTAAAGATCATCCAGTTCCTACCCCTTGACATAGGCAGGGGCACCTTCCAGTAGACCAGGTTGCTCAGTCTCAGTGGTGTACTCCATATGGAGGTCAAGACTCACTGTCTTTTACAAGACCAAGTCACCCTTTCTTTTCAAGCCTCTAAATGGAGAAAGACACATGGAGAAGTTTCCCAAAAATCTCTAATTAAACAAAACAGATTAGAGGAAGCAGAAGTTTTCACCCCTCATGCTACAGGTCCACAAGGCTTTTAACCTTGAGGACATTGGTTCAACCTAACATCAGAAAAGCTTCATAAATTGTGTTTCTGACACTTGCAGGAACCTCCAGGAACTAACAAGGGAAAAAAAAATGTGTCAGAAAGAAACCACGTAACAAATATGCTACTACCCAGAACAGCAGGAAGAAAAAAAGTCTGTTAACTAATGCAAAAAGAAAAGTAGGTCTGGACAAACACAGTGGAGCATGGAGAACAATCAGAAGGACCCATTTCTACCAATATTTGCATTTTTTGACTGTAACCTTCTTGGAAGTTAATGGAAATGCCTTCAAATTGTATATTTAAAACTATACAATGCACAGATGAAAAAAATCTATTATGCCTTTTATTATGATGATCGTTATAGTTACTGTTTCCTGAAGTGTGGAAAAAGAGAGAGTAATCCACCCCAAAAGATTGAATGCCAGCCATTGAGCAAAAAGACATGACTGATAGGCCTTAAGACTGTTCAAGAGAGCTATAACAGTCAGCTCAACATGGTACTGTTGAAATCTCAGTTTTCTACATCAGGGTGAGTTTTTAAATGGTCTCAAGAAGGTTAATGAGGTGTCTTAACAAATATTAATTACAGTGAACTTTTTCTAAGTGTGCAAGACAGCAAGAAAAACAAACAAACAAACAACAAAAGAAAACAAAAAAACCCAACAAACCAACAAAAAACCCACCAAAATTGCTCATTTGAAACATTTGAGAACATGAATGTGCTACTGAAGGGAAAAATTTATTAAAAGCTGTAATTATTTCCTTGTTACTTTTCTCTCCTAAGAGAAGCTTTCTTCAGAAATATGCTAGGGTGTGTCAGAAAAAATGAACATAAGTTATATATTCTAGCTCTCTTGACCTAATTCTTTCACTGGGAAGGACTGTTAATTCCAAGTTTGCTTTTGATATCTGGACAATCTTGAGAAAGTAAATCTCTTGAAATTTTCTAATTTTCTTGTCAGCTCCGTAAAATGCACAGGATGTGGCACAGGAGGCTGTTGGAGATGGTTTGCTAAAAGAGAACATTGATGGTTCCTTTTCACATTGCTGTCCACCAGGACTTTCAAGTCCTCTTCTGCAAAGGAAAGTCATCTATAGGTACAGGTCTTGGCAATTCCCTTTGTTAATCTTCACAAGATTCCCATGGGTCCATTTCTCCAGCCTGTCAAGGACTCTCTGAAAGGAATCACAACCCTCTGATGTATCAGCCACTCCTCCCAGTTTGTATCAGCACTGAACCATCATGACGATATACTTCATCTCTGGAAGAATCCTTCAGCAGCCCAGAAGAGTCAGGCCTTGCATTTTTGAGATGATAACTTTTTAGCCTGGTTTCCTAAAGGAGAAGTGTTACAGCACTCACAATCTCATTCTGCCTGTCCGACTGTCAGAAATTTAACTTCCTCTAATAACCTTTAATCTTCTTGTCAGACTTAACAAAATTTGAAAGAAAGGCTGAATTCTGAAAGATATCAAGTTTCTATACATTTAGGTGAAGGAGGGAAGATATTGAGTGCCACTACTGAAGCAAAGGTAGAAAAAAACCTCAGCTTTTATCCATTTGAACCTGGATGCTAATAGCAGATGGACAATCAATAGATATGTATTTGAAAGTTACCTGCAGTG
>NW_010183672.1:31074-32122 GCF_000695765.1 Mesitornis unicolor
AAAAGAAATTATACAGACTTATGTACAAAGAGCATTACACAAAGCCAAACAGGGGGCTGGGGAAGAGGTGTGCATAACAGGTGAGAATGTTCTGGGGACATGAGAGGAAGAGGTTTAGGAGTATTGGCACAAATGTGCAATTGAGAATCATTGGAAACAGTGTAAGGACTCAAAGTCATTACCAAAAAAGTGGCAAAGGAGGCGAAGGGCACAAACCCCTTAGTTTCATTAGGTCCATTACTCACAGACAAAATTCTACCTTTCGCAGACTTGTTTAATAATAAGCATTTCTGCATCCTCTTTTTAGACAAATTATGATGTGTGTAATTTAATTTGATAGCAGAGGAACTGAAGGGAAAATGTAAAGACATTGAAAACAAAAGAGAAAAATTAACAAGATGAAAATAAGAAAGAAAGTAACATTCACTTTACATGTAAACAAGTGGTATAAATGAGAGTATGCTAAAAAATAACAAACTTCTTTTAGTGGGAAAAGGTCACTGAAGCTTACCTTTGACTTTGGTCCATCTACATTATTTCACAAGTCAAGAATTGGTCCTTGTGCTGAGCATTTATTTGCAAATACATATTTTGTATTAGATTTTTACAGTTATAGTTGCAAATAAGACAGAAGTGGTGATGCTTTGGTAGGGAGATTGTGTTAGTGCACTGTTAAATGCAGGAAATAGATTTATCAAGGTGGCCATGAAACTATATGTAATAGATAGGGGAAAATGCTACCACAGCCTACCAGGATGCAACTTTTTCTTCCACACTTAAAGGGATAAGCTATCAGGAGTAGATTAATGTTCCTGCATCATTCGCTAGAGTCCAAATCAAAAAGCTATATATCAGCTGGAGAGAGTTAAGGAGCATTTGACTATGGCAACTTCTTTTATTTTGCTTTTGGTTGGGTTTTTTCCGAAGTACTTTTTTCACCTGTTCTGAGGTAGTGTAGAAACCAATCACACCAGCCTTTTGCTTGTTAGAATCTCTCATGTGATAGACAGTGACTGTCATAAAAAGACCATTTTCCTCTCCTTTTCCT
>NW_010183672.1:32153-42281 GCF_000695765.1 Mesitornis unicolor
CTGCTGACTCTGGATCATGATGGAAGTGCAGTGCTACATAGCCATGCTTTTTGCAAGGATGTGATCAACATCACTGTCCTGTTCTGATTTTCTGTACTTGGTTGTTCCTGCTATTTGTTCTAACACATCCCTCCCAGAGACTCTGCAATGTGCATTACATTTTCTGCTATTCAATGTTTTATTCTTGCTAAGAAATGAGATAGTTTCTATCTGTGTCCAGTCTGAAATATCTCCCTTGGGCTTTGAACTGGTCTTTGTTGACTAGCAAAATGGAGCTGCTGATTCTCTCTTTAAACATCTTCCCTTTTACAGCTCAGACATCTCCTCTCTCCATTTACCATCACCTCAAATGCAGTATGCTTTATATAGGTCTTGCTGATTGAACATTTATCTTTTTTTTTCTTACTTCTTTTACCCATTATACAAGTAGTGGTGTGGGCTGCATGAAAGTGAACTCGATTCCTGAGAGCTGATCAAACTCCTAATGACACACAGAACAAAATGCTTTCCTGATGTTTCTTTCCTCTACACCTACATTTTTATTCCTTTCAATTCTCTGATGCCCTTTTCTTGTCTCTTTCTACTCAGGTCACTGTTTACAACACCTGCAGCATCTTTTATCTCCTTACCACCTCTTTTTCAGCTTCTCTTTTCCTGTAGAAATCTCACTGGCATGGCTTCTGTCGTTTTGAAGCAAACATAGGATTTTTTTTTTTTTTAAGTCAGCTGCATATCCATTTTTTCACACAATTTTCTTGACAATTTACAGCATCTCTTCCTCTGGGCTGTGTCATGTCAGTACAACTGATCTTCTATGATATACTCTTTAAAAAAAAAAAATTAAAAAATTACATAATTTGTGTTTTCATATCACCATTTTTCACTTGTCTTTATTCCACTGGCAATTTTAAGTAATAAGTGGAAAAGTGCACGGACAAATCAGCCACATATTGCCACTCTGACATGAGTCTGACTTGACAAACATCTGGCTTAGTTTATAGAGGAAGAGTTTCTCTTGTTCTCTTTTTTAACTCAGCTTGTATGCCTAATGGAGCCAGCTGGTAGTCCAATCCAATTTCATCTCTATTGCAAAACCTTGTTTTGCAAAAGATGAAAAACATATCCTGTAAATCTTCAGCGGCTGCATAGCAGGTTTGAAGGATTTGAAGGATCTTTCTTATCTGTTGCAGGTGTTCAGCAGCCGATGGTTCTTGCAGCCCACTCAATTGCAACAAATGCTCCTCTGTGCTCAATATCAGCCATGTAATTTCTTGCATGCGAGCTAAATAGCAAACCATTGACTTTAATGAGCTAAAAGTTTTTCCATATCTTACATGTATCTTTGTCTAAGTTTGAGTTGCTGGAGTACTAAATCCATACAAAATTAAGGACACAGTTTCAATCAATAATCACATAGTAGAAAATCAAGCTCATTAATCATGTCATGAAAACACAGACAGTCACCACTTTGTAATTAGTGCTGTTCTGTATTGGCGGGTCAATGCATTTGGTAAGGAGTTCCCGGAGCTGTGGGTTGAGTGAGTAAATTGTGCATATTTGCTTATACAACATATACATGCATATGCTAATATTCAGCTTTGTTTTAGATGTCTCTCTGTGGCTAGGGTCAATGTCAGGTTAATTTGTAGCAAATGAGCCTTGAACAATCAGGCTGCTCTTGCGTCTGGATTCTTGAATCTTTTGATCTTTTTCAGTACTAATGGTTATCAACCACTTGTTTTTGTTTACCAAATCCAACAGAATTTACATGCTTGGTACGTCTGGTTAGGAAAGAGACTCAGCAAGAAAAAATGACATATTCTATTTGTATTTTCTAATTCACTCCTCTCTATGAAATCAAAGTTGAGAAGAAAATAACTGCTCTCTAAACTTAGCCATAGTCTAAGATAAGATATGGACGTTGTAGATGACCAGCAGATATAGGAGTTGTGGCTCACTCTGTGTTCCATTTGGGACCTTTAAATTATTATGGAAGATTCTGCTGATTAAAAAAAAAACTAGAAAGATTTTAATCCACTTACAGTTTTACCCATGAAGTCCAGGCTGGGGATATACATGTTTGAAATAATTTCTTGTTTTAAAAGATACTGTAAAAGTTTCATTCTTTAATTTCTATAGACTCTTACAGGCCTTATTTTTTACAAAAACTATTTGGACGGTTGACACTTTTCAGAATAGCTTGTACTTAGCTGTCAAAATATTTTTAAATTAAAAAAAATAAAAGAAAGAAAATGCTTCTCTGTGAAATTCCCATTTACTTTGTGCTCTACTCTGTGTAAGGCAAGATGACCCTATCAGTCTCCTCTCTTCCTCCAAGGCCAGCAAGGATCTCCATCTCCTACTGCCTTCAGTACAATGAGGAAGTTTTAATACAATTTTACATAGTCTGCTCGGCAATCATATAGTTACTGTATTGCCATGCACTACATGAGAATATGTTGTTTTTGATAAGCTCCTGGTGTCTGCTGCCAAACCGAACATGGCATACTTTATTATTGATTCCAGCTGAGTACACATTTCATCTTTCCAGTTCACTCACCAGCACCTTTTCCTTCAGCTTTTTCCTTCAGCAGCACTGCAGCTTCCCAGTCTGTCTTGCCATTTTGCATTCAGCTGTGTTTTCTGGCTAATTACTGTCACACCACAGCTCAAAATCTGCCATGAGATATCGGTCTCCTTCTTCCCTCACTCCTACCCTAGTCGTCAGTGTCCCAGGACACTGACTTCCCATCGAAAAGGAAACCTCTCTGCAAAGGTTCTGGGTCACTGATTTCTCATCAAAAAGGAAACCTCTCTGCAAAGGCTCCGGGTCACTGATTTCTCATCAAAAAGGAAACCTCTCTGCAAAGGCTCCAGGTTTGGCCTGCTGTCTGTCTGAAAGTTGTTTTCATTCAATTGCTGTGTTTTATTTGGGATGATGAATAATTCCTACTTTCCATACACAAAGATTACTCATTTGAGGAAAACAAGCAAAAAACCAAACAAAGAGCAGCAGTAATAAATACAGCAGAGTGGTGAAGTCATTATTCAAATGTAGGCTCAGATTTCCCAGGAAGTCTCTGCTTATGCAGTGAAAGGACAGGCTCTGTTTCTTACAATTTGCCTTCTAAACCTGACACAGGAGATACAGAGAAGAAAAAAAAAGAGACAAGGAAGAGCATGAGAAAACAACAAATAATGAAAATATTTGTATTGATACCACTACATCACTTTGAGATGAGCTACATAAGCACAGGATTAGGGGAAAGTACTGGAGGAGTGGGAGTTACTTGCCACAAAAATAATGAGACCTTGCACCTCTTTTTAGATGAGGTTTAACCTAAACCTATATGTCTTAAAGTGATCTAATTTCTTTATGTGAACTTCTTTTTACAGCCTAGATACTCAGTAGGTTTATCAGCCTAATTATTAGGTTTTCAATTTGAAACAGATACTTCAGTTCCTTCTGTAGTCATCCACACTGACAATTTTCTTAATGTTTAGAGGGCTAAAGATAATGATAAAAATTTCACCTGTTTTATGGAGTCAGCCTGGTGGATTCTTCAGGAATCCTCAGTGGCAGAGCCAAAACAATGCTTTCTAAACAGTAAAGTATATATGCACTAATTTTGACTATTTTTTAACTTTCTCCTCATCTATTTTTAAAAGGTTTTAAGGAAATAAAAAATGCTTAGAACTAAGATTAAAAGTTGATCCCTGACTCCTGAAACGTAACCAGAACAACTGCCCTCTCTATCTCTTCCCTGGGTGGCACAGGAAGACCATCTAGAATTTTCATTATCTACTCTGAAACCAAAGCAAACCAGCTTGTCACCACTAAAGCTAATGGAAGCACTGCTTTGTAGCTATATATAAAGATCTGGGTCTCCAGTCACTAGCATTTATAGTGACTTTATTGGCCAGTAAAGGGAGCGTGAGGATTTTTTTCTTTCCTGCATCCTTTGGCCCTTTGCATTTTTCAAATTTATTGGAGCATTAAGTTTAATTGAATGTACAACTTAATCACTGGGAGCCTCTCAGCCCAGAACACGTGCTGTGCACCCACACTTTGATGCATCTGCAACCGCACAGCTTTGCAGGGATGCTACTTACCAGGAATGAGTGCTCCTTGCTGCTGAGAGAGGCAATTCTCACACCTTTTTCTATCCTTATCCCAGCAAATCTGCTCTTAGGACATTTGAGTGATTACTCTCTGGGTGGGATATTCTTATTTTTCCTACTGATACATTTCTCATGCAGAACATATGCTTAATGTATGTCACCTCAGTCAAGATATTTACTGAATAGGAAATAAGAGTAGTTGCAACTGAGCTGATTTTTGGCACAGAGAAAACAAAAATTCCCTTTAAAAAATCATAAGGATACTTGTCTGTGGTAAAGGGCTATTCAACATAGAACGCCCTTCCTGAACTTGCTGAATTGGAGGTAGGCCGGGATAATTCTTCACCCCAAAAATACAATAAGTAAGTTGTCCATGTTACACTTTTCGTCCAGAACAGAGGAAAAATGTGGAAAATGCGAGGGAATAGAAAATCTGACACACACAAAATATCTTTGTAGCTGGCACATCTATGCTGAGCATTCATAAAGTCATACAATACAGTTGCAAATGCATTTATTAAGGCACGTTTTCTACTGACTCTTCAAACCAGATCTGGTTCTTTCACTTGGATGGCAGACATCAGCGACGCATTGGAGTCTCAGCACTAATGCAGGGAAACAGCTCTCTTACAAATGGAGGAGACATTTAACAGATACTGCTAGAGCTGAGTTTAACATTTAAAATATATTTTTCCTCTCACATATTCTGCTTCCCTCTCTCTCTTCCATGCATCCTGTGCTGCCACTGATCTTTCCAATCATGAGAAAATATGACATCCGAGCCAGGAAAACACAGTGTCTGCATTAATTTATTCTCCTCTCTGAGTGGGAATTAAGCCAAGCTGAAGGGTTTCCAAAAGCCTCTCTCCCTCCCTTTCTTGTTTTTTTCCTCATTTCTTCCAGACAGTGAATCTAGAGAAAGCAGCTCAAAAAGCAATGGCTGAAAGGTTCCCAGAGCTGAACCTATTACTGCCAACTGATCGTATTCACCTGAACGGAAGCTATAACACTGATATATGGTGTCAGCAATAAATATGTTAAGAACAAAAATGTGTTGAAGAAAAAGGTTTAACACGGCTTGAAAATTTTTTGCCATCTGTCCACTGAGATAAGGTCATGTCCCTTAGAGCTGGTTGGCTCCACGTTACAAAGGCTGTGATTAACATTAAATGAACTATTTGAGACTGCAGTTGCTGCATACTTGTGATTGAGGGGATTTAAAACTGTTCAAGCTAATCCTGTGTTAAACCAAAATATATTTATGTGATGGGTCAGTACAGTTAAAATATGTCTAAACTTCATCCTAATTAGATGATTAATTTTCAAATCCTAAATATTACGACAGATATGCAATTAAAAATATGTTCTCCTCAGAACTGCATTTTTTAATTCCATTTTTGTTGAAGAAAATCCTACAATAGTGGACATTTTAGCAAGGTTTTGGTTATCACAAATATCAATAAATATTCTAATATCATTGTTTGCTATTAAAATAATGAAAACATTTTTGAACCTTTGAGAAGTCCTGACTTGAATTTGAAGCGAATGAAGTAACCACTTCTACGATCATTTCAGTGTGATTGCCCATTCACATTTATAAAAAAGGAAATTTCTAAACTCCTTGATAGGGCTTTAATATTTATTCATTAGAAAAGTTTAAGCTGAAATCTCTAAGTCACCAGAAAAACAGAGGATGCATGCATTTATGTTTTTAAGACAACATTATTCAGGAACACTAAGCAATTGGCCTTTTCTTTTCCAATGCTTGTATGTATGTTTATTCAGTCATATGAGAAACATGTATGTGGTTTGGTGCTCATGTTTCCACTCAGAATTTGCTCTGTACTGTTCTCTGTACCTCTCAAGTTGCATTTTATATAGATTTTAAAGCCAATGGCAGGCAAGCTTTCATCTTGTTTGTCAAGCTAGAGCCATTCTTAAGACATGCTTTTCAGAAGAAAATTACCAGGAACTGGGAAATTACGAAGTAATTACTGGTATGCCCAATAAAGACCAGCAAAGTTACAAAAGTTTGTTCCTTTGTTCATGATCATAATAGAAATAATCTTGAGAGCTTTAGGAAAACACAACTCTATTGTTCTCTGGAACCAAGTGTACCAGAAAGGGAGATATATCTGGATGCTAATGATGAATATTATATGGTTTAAGAAAGGGCCCAGAGAAAGCAGGCTGCTCATTCAGTTAGACATCCTCACTACTGGTACTCTGACACCTTTGATGAAAACAGCAGCAGCACTGCTATAAACTCTTCTTTAAAATCACCAGGTTTATATCAGCAGTTAACAGGAGAATACCAAAGACATTCATCTTGCAGAGCCTTGCTGGCACTTCTGATTTTCTCTGAAAGGTTTTAATTGAGGTCATCAGGTGCCATGAAATTTAGCATAAATACAGTTTACAATAATTCAGCTCTGTTTAAGAATTACACAGTTAGCAGAATTGACCAGGACCCTTCTGCCCCTGCCAGACCTTTGGTTCATTCAGGGGCTTAGCAAAGTTAGACACAATAATGTCGCTCTGTAATTGAAGGCAAAGTCTGCTTTATCCTAAATCAGCTCATCAATTAAATGTGACTCCTACAGTCTTGAGGAAGGACTGCCTGGTATGTAAGACTTAGGTTTGTGAGTCTGACATTCCTCTCTTCTCTGCCACTACCTCTGCAGCTTTAGAAAAAAGCACTGAACTTTTACTGTCCTTATTTATCCAGCTTTTAAGCATGATTCACTTGTTCGTTTACATCATGCATTGTTACTGAGTGAATATCACTTACATTTTCAGTATGTATTCCAGGTGGGTAGTGATGGCACATAGGAGAGGTGTGTGGGAACACGACAGGGACAAGCAGGAACTACCAGCCCTGGACTGTGAATAATAAAGCAATGTCTGTTACTTGAAGGATTTCCAAGTGAAAAAAGCATGAAGAGGAGACAACTGCACTCAGGAGTACAGCCTCAGATGATTTTTGTTTCTAGATGCTAGGAGGTGTTAGGTCTTAGATCATTACTATTGGACCAACACTCCAAGAAAACATTTGGAGCCTGGAAGCTGGTTGACTTATGCCACAGGTGTAAAATATAAGATAAAATTAAAAGCCTGTTCTTCAAGAATGTTGGTTTTTTTTTTATTGTAAACTTAGGGTGATCTTCACTGAAGTGAAAATATTAATAAAATATTCCCCAAATCATAAACTCCTCGAAAACATCTTGCTAAACTGTATTATTCTACTAATCTAGCAGCAAATTCTCAATACACTGAGTCATAAAATTCATTATGCCTGCAAATGATTGTGGAAGAGATTCTTGTAATTCTCTGGACTAGAAAGGGTAGGAGGGGCAGTTCTCTCTGAAGATAAGAATTTTTCAACTACAATAAAATATTTATGCATCAAAAGAAAGAGCTTTTATTTCTATATGGGACATTGAGAAGAACTAGACTATAACCATGATTTCGGAGCATGAATTGAGAAACAAGTGCTTCAATTCTGTTTTTAAAACACTGTTTGGTCATCATCCTGAATTTCCAAAATTACCATCTGTTGGGGGAAACTGAAAAATGTAAACCAGCCTTGCAATTTCAAAATAGTGGTGATTCAGCTCAGTTCATAACAGAATTACAACAGACCGTTAACTTCTCTAAACTGGGGGTCTGAAAACAGCAAAGATTGAAGATGCAATTTCTGCATGACAGTTAAGCAGAAACATTACAGAAACCACTATGGTTTTCACACCATGCCGGAGATTTCAGAAGTCACAGAATGAAAAGGGGTGCTGAAGTATTACAGCAATGTAGTTTATTGTATTTTAAAATTTAAATTTATTGGGATTTCATTCCAGTTCAGTATCAAGATGTGTATATTTTGCCACTGCCTTCCACTCTCAGTGTAAACAAAATCCCAAATCATGTGTTTGACATGTTTTTGAGCTGCTGCTTCACTGAGTGAAGACTGTTCATTCACAGAAGGTACTGATAGTATATGGCACATACATCTCCCTACATCCTAACTTATGATAGAGACTACCTCCTGGTTTTTCACTCCTGAACTCAACTCTTTTGCATAAAAAGGAGCATTATTTACTTCCTCAGAAATAATTTTGGAAAAAATTAGTAAGATTTGGAGGAATCTGTTGCTTGATATGCAAGAGTATCTAAAGCCAGATGGCTTTTGGCTGTCCCTGCTTGGCCCATTGGTAACTGCATTGTGGCTTGGCAATCAGGAGTCACACAGCTCTCCATAAAAAGTAATTCTTCATTATTTCTGTAATTAGTACAGCTTCAGACAGGCTTTAACATCTTAACAGGTAATATTTCCGTAGCTTTCATTTTTCAAAGCACAGTTGATGAATTTCATGAAGAATCTGTCACCTGTTGTGCTCCAGTAAGCCCACTGTAAGGAAATCTAATGTAACTTCTTGTGTGCATTGTAAATTTTGAAAGAACAAGGATTCTAATATCTGACCAGGTCTGATTTCATTTTATGAGGACTCATCCTTCAATCTCTCAAACTCATCAAGTGACAAAATAGAAAAGTCTTGAAAAAGATGAAAACCAGAGTGAGTTTCAGATAAACGATTTCTGACCAGCCTATAAAAAGCCTCTCAGTTCAGCAAGAAGCAAAAGAGCTTCAAAACTGTGTGAATCTACAGATCAAGCTTTGAAAAGTTACAGAGCTTTGAAAGATCTCACTTTAAATGAGGCAAAATGGAAGCTGTCACACTGTCTGCTTCCTGGCACAATGGTGTCTTCACCCAACAAGTTCTGTAAGCTGTAATAGTGAGAAACTTCTTGGCAGTATTAGGTGCAGTCTTAAAACAAAGTGCAAAAATAAAGCTCTGTTTTGGAAATCCCTCTCTAAGGCATCACTCTTTCATTTTCCTCAGTGGTTTAGTGATTTATGTGCAGCCTGGTTAGCACCTTGTGTGGGGCAGCAAAGAGGGAAACAAAGGCGAGACCTCACCTTTCTTCTTTGTACTCTGTAGAGGAGTGTGAGGGGGCTATGACTTATCTTCTCTCTCCTTAATGGGCAGATAATCTGTTGTCTCTGTTTAGGTCCTAGGGCAAGCCCAAGGAGCAGGATTTTCTCTCTATTGTCCCCTACCCTCCCAGGGAAGGATTTAAAAAAAACAGAACCATGGAATACAGAAAAAGATGCTTCGCACAAGGTTGGAAGTTAAGACTATAACAAGTTTAATGGAAACGACAGGGGAAAGGAAAGAGGAATTAATAAGGGACAAAGGATATTTAACCATATACAAAACCCAATCCCAGTAGTCCCGAGTGGAAGTGTCCAAGCAGTGAAGCAGTGCCTTGTGGCCGCTGTGACTTGTCACCAGGGACTGCAGTGGTGCCAGGAAGCAGATGGTGGTGGATGCTGTTGAGCACATGGAGGTAGGCCCAGCTGTCCCAAGATGCAACAGCAAGCAGCCCAGGAAGCCAGAAAAAGCCTGCGAAAACCTCGGGCCTCCTCGGTTTTTTATAGACTGTGGCTGGAAAGGGGAGGGAACAGTACTGATCTCTGACTCCCTAGGGTCCTACAGTCACTACCTGTCCTTCCCTTTCAGGCTGTTAACCCTTAAACCATAACACGGTCAAAGCTCAATGTCCAAGTAGGGACCAGTGACAAGTAGTGTCCCCCAGTGACTGGTACTGGGACCAGTACTATTCAATGTCTTCGTCAGCAACATGGGCAGTGGGACTGAGTGCACCCTCAGCAAGTTTGCAGATGACACCCACCTGTGTGGTGTAGTTGGCACCCTGGAAGGAAGGGATGCCATCCAGAGGGGCCTGGACGGGCTGGAGAGGTAGGTTCATGCCAACTTCATGAAGTTCAACAAGGCCAAGTGCAAGGTCCTGCACCAGGGTAGGGGCACTCCCAAACACAAATACAGACTGTTTGGAGACTGCTCAAGAGCAGTCCCGAGGAGAAGGACTTGGGGGTTTTGGTCAATGAAAAACTTAACATGAGCCGGCAATGTGCACTTGCAGCTC
>NW_010183673.1:0-2006 GCF_000695765.1 Mesitornis unicolor
CCTGTACATGCCATGTGATGGCACTCAAGATTATATGTTCCATAACCCTCCTTGGCACCAAGGTCAGACTGGCAGGCCTGCAGTTCTCCAGATCCTTCTTCTGGCCCTTTTTGTAGATAGGCGTCACATTTTATAAACTCCAGTAATCTGGGACCTCCCCAGTTAGCCAGGACTGCTGACAAATGATGGAAAGTGGCTTTGTGAGGACCTCCACAAGCTCCTTCAGTCTCCTTCAGTACCCTTGGGTGGATCCCATCCTGTCCCTTAGACTTGTGCATGTCTAAGTGGTGTAGCAGGTTGCTAATTTCCCCTTGGATTATGGTGGCTTCATTCTGCTCCCCGTCTGTTGCATCCCACCTCAGAGGCAGGAGGAGAGCGACTAAAGTTCTGCAAATCCCCTTGAACTGAATTAAGGTGAAACGACACCAAGCAATAAATTAAACATTTTATTTATAAACTACTTGACTCTGAAAAAGGTAAACAACTTGAGCTTGGAAAATGCAACACACTGGCAATGTGGGTTCTTATTGGTATCCTTTATAAATAGAAGGAAAAGAAAAGGGAGACAGGAAAGGAAAGAGATAAGAAAAGATATCACCACCCTTGGATCCTGGACGATCCTGCAATGACAATGACCAGACGCGGTGCTCCTCCGGTAGTGGGCGCGCACATGGCTCCCTGAGTCCGTGTCTTGCTCCCTGAGTCAGTGTCTTTTATATAGTCCAGTCCCTCGAGGACTTATGTAACTCTTGGTCTACTGTGCAGGCACTATTGTGGGGGTGGTGGTTGTGAGCCCCTTCCCCAAACAGACTGTGAGTTGTCTTGCCTGGCAACACACAACTGCCCAACCTCTCTGCTGGTAGTTAACACTTAACTGAACCTGTCTTTTGTTATGGAGAACCTGCCTTGCCACAATGTTTGAGACATTAACTTTTTCAGTCTTTTACCCTATCCCTGTCTTCTGGCTCAGGGGACTGGGTACCTGGAGAATAAATGTTCTTACTATTAAAGACTGAGGCAAAGAAGGCATTAAGTATCTCAGCCTTTTCCTCATCCTTTGTCACTATGTTTCCCCCTGCATCCAGTAAAGGATGGAGATTCTCCGTAGTCCTCCTTTTGTTGCTGATGTATTTATAGAAATATTTTTATTGTCTTTTACAGCGGTAGCCAGATTAGGTTCTAGTTGGAATTTCGCCCTTTTAATTTCCTCCCTGCATAACTTCATTATATCCTTGTACTCCTCCTGAGTTGCCTGCCCCTTCTTCCAAAGCTCAAGAACTCTTTTTTTTTTTCTCCTGAGGTCCAGCCAGCCAAAGCTCTCTGTTCAGCCCAGCTGATCTTCCTCCCTGCAGGCTCATCTTTTGGCATATAGGAATAGCCTGTTCCGGCACCATTAAGCTTTCCTTCTTGAAGAATGTCCAGCCTTCCTGGACTCCTTTGCCATTCAGGACTGCCTCCCAAGGGACTCTGTCAACCAGGCACCTAAACAGGCCAAACTCTGCCCTCTGGAAGTCCAAGGCAGCAGTTCTGCTGACCCCTCCCCTTAGTTCTCCAAAATTCAACAGAGATACGCCCAAGATGGCCTCCAAGCATCACATCACCCAGAAGTCCTTCACTGGTCCCAAAAAACAAGTCCAACAGGGCACTTTCACTAGTTGGCTCACTCACCAGCTGTGTCAGGAAGTTGTCTTCTACACACTTCAGGAACCTCCTAGACTTTTTCCCCTCTGCTGTACTGTACAAAGAGGAAGGCAGGCAAGAATGCCAGGAGGCCTGCATGGATGAACAAGGAGCTCCTAGACTTACTTGGACACAAAAGGAAAATCTATAGGGAGTGGAAGCAAGGACAGGTTAGCTGGGAGGATTACAAAAAAGTTGTCCAAGCAGGCAGGGAACAGGGAAGCATAAAGGGGAACAAGAAGAACTTCCACAGGTACATCAGTGATAAAAGGAAGGATAGGGAAGATGTGAGCCATCTCTGGAAGGAAAATGGAGAACTGGTCATG
>NW_010183674.1:0-428 GCF_000695765.1 Mesitornis unicolor
AGAATCCATTTTTCATGGTGAGGCAGACTTAGCTAAGCCGGAGCAGCTCTGTAATGCCGATCCAGCCTGGGAACCTCCCAATTTTAGGAGCTTTACAGGAAAACAGCCCTGACAACTGCTGCGTGAGGATGCTGACATGCTGCGGCAGCTCTGCCACAAGATCAGGGTTGTGTGGAGATGAAGAAAGAAAGTTCCTCTTTCACGGACACAACTACTCAGCTCTCTGCTTCTCTCTTAGCTCTTGCCTGTCAGTTGCAGCTTTATTTCTCCTCCACAAACACTGCAGAGATGGCTCCAGGACCTCCTCTTTAGGACCTTCTCTTGTCTACCTGTCCAGACCACATGAACCAAGTACCACCAGATCTGGGGACTCCCACCTGGGAGACCTGGGATGTTCCTGAGTGGAGCATCTCCTGCTGAGGAGCGGC
>NW_010183675.1:0-377 GCF_000695765.1 Mesitornis unicolor
CTAGCTAGATTGAGTTCCAGCTGTGCTTTGGACTTTCTCATTTTCTCCCTGCACAACCTCACGGTAGCCCTGTACTCCTCCTGAGCTGCCTGCTCCTTCTTCCAAAGATCATAAGCTCTCTTCTTTTTCCTGAGCTCCAGCCAGAGCTCCCTGTTCAGCCAGACTGGTCTTTCCCGCCAGCTCATTTTCCGACTCACAGGGATGGCCCGTTCCTGTGCCTTTAAGAGTTTCTTCTTGAAGAGTGTCCAGCCTTCATGGACTCCTTTGCCTTTCAGAACTGCCTCCCAAGGAACTCTGCTAACCAAGTCCCTAAACAGGCTGAAGTCTGCCTGCCAGAAGTCCAAAGTGGCAGTTTTGCTAGCCCCCCCCCCTGCTTC
>NW_010183675.1:545-11144 GCF_000695765.1 Mesitornis unicolor
TCCAGGACTGTTCCCTCTCTGCTGTGTTATATTTCCAGCAGATATCTGGGAAGTTGAAGTCCCCTACAAGTACAAGGGGAAGTGAATATGAGGCTTCTCCCACCTGCCTATGGAATATTTTGTCTATCTCTTCATCCTGGTTAGGTGGTCTATAACAAACTCCCACCGTGATATCTGACTTGTTGACCTTCCCCTTGACCCTTGATTCTCACCCATAGGCACTCGACCCTGTTGTCACTATCGCTAATCTCTAGGCAGTTATAGCATTCCCTAACACACATGGCCACCCCACCACCTTTCCTTCCTTGCCTATACCTTCTGAAGAGCTTATACTCATCAATGGCAGCACTCCAGCTGTGTGATTCATTCCACTATGTTTATGTTATAGCTACTATATCGTAGTTACTTCAATGCACAGTAGCTTCTAGTTCCTCCTGCTTATTGCCCATGCTGCATGCATTGGTGTAGACACACCTCAGTTGGGATAAAGGCCCTGCCACCTTTTCACAGGGAGAGACCCTAATTTCTGCCAGACCATTTTCAGGGACTTCCATGGTTACTAACACATCAGTAACCCTTACATCTTTATTACTATATGAAACTCCATTCCCTACCTCCACTGGGACGGTAGTCCAAAAGGTCTCACTAGCGCACTGTCCCGCACGTGTCGGCGCTTCACCCACAGGCTCATCTCTAGTCAGTTGTGTTATATCCCCTTCCCCTCCTACCCTCTTCAAATCTAGTTTAAAGCCCTGTCTAGGAGGCCTACTAACTCTTGTCCCAGGAACCTTTTCCCCCTTTGAGACAGACATACCCCATCTCTTGTCACTAAAGCTAGTGGAGTGTAAATTGATCCACGGTTATCTGGATGCTTTGGGTGGGAACCAGGTTCCCTTAGGTTCCAAAACATCCTCCCAGCCTAAGAACAATCAGCCTTAACTAATGACAAATCAGAGGCCTCTTGACTTGATTGTAAAATTAAGAACCCTGAGAATCCAAGTGGGCAGATCTTTTCTTGATCTGAATTTGAGGGAGGAATGACATTTTGCTTCTGAGCCTGAGTTTCAACCAACACTTTTAAATGTTGGGATCAGTCAACCAGTTCTGCTTTGACTTTGCTTTAAGGGAGTAATTAAGGGGACTTTATTACTTTATTAAACGATAACTTTAATTTGCTCCATGGCGAATTTATTTTTTGCAAGGAAGTTGCTATAAAACTTATACAGACATTATTTAAAATTAAGAAAATGGAAGATCTCCTTCCAGTGTGTTTGCTGAAAGACCTAGTTGCAACATTTATAAAATTTCATGCCTACAGGAGCCAAACATGTGTCTATTAGCAGTTTCAGTAAAACATCAATAAGGTTCAAATTCAGGTGAACTGCATTAAAAGTGTTCCTTTTTTAGGTGAATCCTTGTATACATCAGGAAGTGGTGAATAAAGCTCAGCTTTCAAGGGAAATGCTCCAGCTACTACTGAGCTAAAACTCAAGATCTATCTAATATTTCTACCCTCTGCTCGCAGAGAGGGTGACTTCTGATCAATGTACTTAACTTCTGCGAACAAGCTATGTGGAATCTGCATAGAATTAAGCCATATGAAAAAAAAAAGTAAATTTAAAACCCCTGTGTTTAAAATAAACTAAATTAATACTTCAATTTCAGCAAAATCCAAAAGCTATCTGAGGTTTTAGAGGTTCAATGGGGAAGTTTTTGTGGCAAAATTTGCTATTTTCATAGCTCAGCCTCAATTAATGATTAGATTTTTCTTCGTATCAACAAAAGTCTTCATTTTTACCAGTGTAGTTGCATCCATTTTGTAAGTAAATTATCTATTACTCTGTGTCAAGAAATGATAAACTACTGAAGGGTAAAAGAATCTAATAAATGTGCTTGTGAAGAAGAATCAAATATTACTCCAAATTTCCTTTAAAACAGTCATGACTTTCTGTCATGTAGGATGAGACCCTTCTTTACAGACTTTCTTTGGTCACAGCAAGAGAGAATACCAAATGAATCATACTACTGTTGCAGAAATTTAAAACCTTCTCCTCTCTCCTCCCTTTCACAAACACACACAAAAGCAGTAGTCCTCAGCCTGTTGGTAAACAAGGTGTAGCAGTGTTTTCACTTGATAATTTCCATGTAGGGAGAGGAAATCTCTATGACTGACAAGGAAGATACATTCTTCAACATATACTTTTTCTTCATTATTTCCTTTATATGGACTTTGAAATGTGAGAAGCGTGATGAACATTTAATTTGTAAATACATGACATTCATTTCCATCCTGAGAATTAAAGAAGGTGCAGAAGCATATGAGACACATGTACTGTCTGTGTAATATGCTTTAAAGTTTTCCAGGGGAACCAAAGAATAACATAAAATAGTACACAGCAGGGGGGGAAAGCAAGCAAACAAACAACAACCAAAAATGAATCACTGTGAAAAATCTTGGAAAAAAAAGCATGGCAACCCAGCTTATTAACAGCTTTTGAAGAAGATAGGAAAGCTCATTTCTTTCAAAGATTTCGTACTGAGAGGAGGGAGTAAAACTATGAAATACTGATTGATTTTTAAAGGAAGCCATGTTTATTTCCATACAAGATGGAAAATACAGTGTAATCTCGTGTGATTTTGCTTCCAGTACTGTTGGATTAATTAGGAAATATTACAGACTATTTTAAAGTTATATAATGAGCATAATGCCTCATTCTGTTTTGTTTTTCCATAGCATTTATATAACTTTTACTTTGTATTCATTATTTTCATTTCTTGTTCATTTACTTTCATGTAAAATGTCTTCACTACTCTTTTTGCTTTAATTACAATCATGTCACTTCTAGTTTAGATGCATTTGCTATTTCTTATGTACGAGTTGTGTAAAAAGAAAATTAAGCTTTATTCTGTTGTGTGTTGACAGTGAAGACTAAGTATGTATGTAGCTTGGTAGAATGATTTACTGTGTTTTAGTGGACTCAGCTGTGATTGTCTAATAATACTAATTAGTCTGCTTTGATAGTGATACTTATCCAGTAAGCCTCTAGTAGGATGATGAACATAACCTGTAGATGACTACATTCACTTAACTCACACATTAACATATCCACCTTCATAAATCAGCAACCATCTAAAACATATGCTTATATAAAAGCCTTAATTACTTTATACACAGCTGCACTTGCAACACAACCTTTAAAAGATTTAACTAAATAAGGGCAACACAAGGAAAATACTGTTTGAGAGGTTCAGCACTGCAAGAAAAGGAAGAAAAAAACCCCTATATAGATGAATGCAATATGAAGTGATAACTCATGCAGTTATTTTATACCACTCAGTTTTGAAAATTATATGATAATTCATTACATATATTTAAAGAATGTTTGGATGTCACATAAACCCCAATTAGACCCATCAGGACCAGGCTTCTGGGAGTCCATACAACAAATGGAACCAGATTGCACCAGAACAATGGATAAAAGACATACCTGCACATCTTCACAACCATTTCAAGAGGTGCCTTTTCAATAGGAAAATAAATACCTTCAAAAACAAACTTGGGAGCAAACATTCACACAAGGTGACTAAAAATCCCTAACTAAATTTAATAAAATTTTGGATCTTGACTAGTTTTTTTCTAAATGTATGATCTAAAATTTCTCCGCAGATTTTCACTACTGGCACTCACTTTTACTCTATCACTTGCTAACACTTGTCAGATCCTTGATGAAGAGCATTTCTTTTTCCTAGTTTTTTATGTTGATTAGTACGATTCAGTTAAATGTAGAGTAAATGTTCTTAGCTTGACATTTCCTATTTCTGCTTGATTTCTTAGAAGAACTTAAAGTTTACCCAGTTTGATTTATCTTTCAATTCCCTGTTATGTTGGTAGATGCAATAACAGAAATTACTTTGTATATAAATACCTGTTGGCATTGCTGTGACTGAACATTCTTGTGGGCCTAAGTGCCTAGATGTTAAGGCTTTTCTATGCTTCCTATGCCAAACTTAACTAGACTGCCACATTTATTGACTATTCATGTAGTGAATTTCTGTAATCTACAGTCTAAAAATGTCTTTTCAGTTTGTTTATTTTTAATAACACTATTGGAGTGGTCAGCCTGAGAACTCTTCTGTAGTCTGGAGCCAATACATAGCAGCCAGACAACACATCTTCCTAATACACCATTAATATGTAGTATAAAGATCACACTGTAAATCTTCATATGAATTAAGAGAACTCATTAATTTACAGATTCTCAGCCACCTGTATGTTAAATCTTTTCCTTCTTTTGTAACTGTATGGATCATCTGGCTCATAGTTTAAGCAAGTTTTGCGAGTGTCTAATGCACAGATGTGACTCACAAGGCATTGTAGAAGTGACTCAGCCTTGGATTGCCTTGAGGCCCTATCCCTGCAGAGACATCCCATGAGGAACTGTGTAGATATTTCAGCCCTGAGCTTAGACTGAACAGGGCAATGCTGCATCATTCAAAGAAACAAAACCTAAGTTAAGCTTGAAATCCCTCAAAATATAATATGCTCTGAGTCCCAGTCAAAACACTATTCAGTTGCCTGGTGAAGTAAGATAAAGAGAAGCTGGAGGGTTTCAGTTTTGATTTCAGTCAACTCAGGCAATCCCGAGATCACCAAACAATAAGTAAGAAGTAGAACATACAGAAGCGAATATCACATGTGGGTAAATAAAGATAAGGCGATACACCACTGAAGATAAACATCCCAGGTGGTATAATTAACTCAGGCATACTCCTGCCCACCCATCATGGGAATGAGGGAATAAAAATCCTAAGATTCGGGCTGGGAACTGGGAGTTGCTTATTCAACTATACAGCTGGCCTGTGAGGAGAGCCTTTCCCCTTGGTTGGATGCTGGGCAAGGTAACTTCCTGGGATTGAGACCCCTTACCTGGAAGGGTAAACAAATATTTAGCATGCTTTAACTTTGTAACAGTGGGTGATTATCTAACATATATGTAATATTTAGCAACTGTGGGCTGTGAAGATGTGTTCTGTGAATTTCATGTGGGTTGTGGTGGTAGTGTATTCTGTGAATCTCTTGTGGTTGTAATAGTGTAGTCTTTTAAATTGCAGTAGTGCATTTCTGCATTGTATCCATAAAACCTGCATTAGTGGCATATTGAATCTACAAGTGTTGCTCAAATAAATTGCTTGCTTGAACTCTGCAATCAAGTCTCTTTTCGCTACAGTAACTTGAAGGAGAAACATATCTAGCATTAAGGTTTCAATTACAGAAAACACATTGTTAATGCTCACCCCAGCCTCCAAGTGATAGTATTTAGTGGTCATTACCATTGCAGATCAACTGATTCTTCCATTCCTTTCTGTGGGGCACTTTGCCTTATCTTGAATGTTTTCATGTACTGTGTATTTTTAAAATAAAATTTCATGTGAACACCTCACGATTAAATAGATGGCTCTAAAATGCATTTTCTTGCAGTCTACTGTGAACATATATTTTTGGCCTATACTGAGCAATGATCGACAAGACTTCAGTGTGCTGTTTCAGATCTAACATATGAATTTGTAATCTGGTCATGCATCTTATGACACTGAGTTGATTAGTTTACTGTTTTATACTATTTTCTGTACCCTGCAAACTATAATACAGATGTTTGCAAAACTCTCTATTGTGTTTTAAATAAACCTGAAGGATTTTCATTCAAGTATTTAATGAAGGAAAACATATTTCTTTATAAGCAGAACTATTATGGTCCCATATTTGGGTTCTTTACACAATGTGCAAGCCAATAACAGAGTAGAGGTATTCCTAAGTTTATGACGTAGATGCACGTGAATGGATGCCTGTCCCAAGGCAGTGCACCCTTGACTCAAAAGTTTCTGGTTTTACTCACTTATTAAAATAATTAATACATATTCATTGTTATTGTCTTTGTTGATTTGTTCTTATTTCCTCGCTTCCTATTTAAATTAGTATGCAGGCTCCTTCTATTTTTTCCTTTTGAGTAGGTGGTATTATTTGGATAGGTGGGCAATGAGTCAGTGGCCATGACCTCCTCTTGCTGGAATTACCTTTTACCTACTTCTCCTTTAACCTTGGTGGTTCCAAGTGGTTCTTCATGGTGTGCTAACCATTCTAACAATTTCTGAGTTTTTTTGACAGGTATCTCCTGCTTATTAACAAAGCCATATTGTCTTAATTCTAATCTTAGGTAAATCATAAGTGAATAATTAAATAGGATTAGGGCTTTACAGACGACCTTCAGCAGCAACTGATTTATCACTTTTCAATTTCATTTGACATTCTTTTAATCAACACCAATTTCACAACACTATCATTTCACTTTATTTTTTTTTGTTGGTGAAGCTTTTATTTTAACTCTCCTCTACAGTGAGAAAAAATACCTAGTCTGAAATCAGGTGATCATTGGGAAGTATAAGTAATATCTCATGGAAATTAAATCGGTATTGAAAAATACAGGAAAGTTGCCTCAAACAGTTCTGGCTTGACTTTTTAATGAACCAAATGAATCTGGAATAAGCTAACCAGTTTCTCAGCAAAGACACTGCAGAAAGAAAATTGTTTAAAAAATACTGAGGCAAATTGTTGTTATTAGTTTTTGAACAGTAGTGGATATATTTTCATTAGGAAAGCGGAATAAATTTTAAGTTCCTGCTCTAAGGAGATGTTTAGAATTAACCCACCAAAAAGCTTACCATGCAGTGAAGTCTTAACTGTTTCCAGAAATCATCAGTCTGCAACATAGTTGTCATATACTGTAGCAAGAATGAGGAAGATAATCCTTGCAGTTTTCTGCCTGTGGTTCCAGAGAATCCAAAAATATGTTTTCCTTCTTTATTGTATATTATTTCCATACATATTGTAGGTAGAAACTAAATCTTTATTGTGTAGACAACTAATGGATCTGAGGAGACAAGTAACATGGTCTAACCAAGTAGCAACAGCAACAAGCACCCTGAGTGGGAGGAGGGAATGCCAAGTAGGGATTTAGGTTGCAGTTGCATATTGGTCAGTAGTGGGGCTTAAGCTATTGCTACCTCCCTTTTTGCAGGTTGTTCTCACCATCTCACCACGTCATATGCAGTATTTGCACAGCAATTTCTGAATAGCGCAGGACTGCTGCAGGTTATGTGCAGACATGCACTCATACATACATACTGGAGAATTTTGAGACTGGCAACTCTGTGAATCACACAGAATCGCAAAATCATTAAGGTTGGAAGAAACCTCTAAGATCATCAAGTCCAACCACCAACCCAACACCACCATGACCACTAAACCATGTCCTGAAGTGCCACATCCACACGCTTCTTGTGCACCTCCAGGGATGGACCATTTACAAGGTCATGTAGCAATAGGATGAGGCGTAATGGTTTTAAACTAGAAAAGAGTAGATTTAGGTTGGATATTAGGAAAAAGTTCTTCAATATGAGAGTGGTAGATCACTGGAACAGGTTGCCCAGAGAGGTGGTGAAGGCACCATCTCTGGAGACATTCAAGGTCAGGCTTGCTGGGTCTCTGAGCAACCTGATCTAGTTAAAGATGTCCCTGCGCACTGCAGTGGGGTTGGACTGGATGATGTTTAAAGGTTCCTTCCAACCCATACATTCTATGATTCTATGGTGACTCCACCACCTCCCTGAGCAGCTCATTCCAATGCTTGACCACTCTTTCAGTAAAGAAATTTTTCCTAATATCCAATCTAATCCTCCCCTGGTGCAACTTGAGGCCATTTCCTCTTGTCCTGTCACTTGTTACATGAAGTAGGAGACCAACACCCACCTCTCTACAATCTCCTTTCAGGTATTTGTAGAGAGTGATAAAGTCTCCCCTCAGCTTCCTCCAGACTAGATAACCCCAGTTCCTCCATAGGACTTGGGTCTTATGACCCAAGGTCTCCCCTCAGCTGCTCCTCATAAGACTTGTTCTCCAGACCCTTCACTAGTTTTGTTGCTCTTCTCTGGACACACTCCAGTGCCTCAATGTCTTTCTTGTAGTGAGGGGCCCAAAACTGAACACAGTATTTGAGGTGTAGCCTCACCAATGATGAGTACAGGGCAATGATCACTTCCCTACTCCTGCTGGCCACACTATTCCTGATACAGACCATGATGCTGTTGGCCTCTTTGTCCACCTGGGCACACTGCTGACTCATGTTCAGTCAGCCGTCAACCAATACCCCAGGTCCTTTTCTGCCTGGCAGCTTTCCAGTCACTCTTCCCTAAGCCTGTAGTGCTGCATGAAGTTGTTGTGACCCAAGTGCGGGACCTGACACTTGGCCTTGTTAAACTTCATACAGTTGACCTCAGCCCATGGATTCAGCCTGTCCAGGTCCCTCTGCAGAGCCTTCCTACCCTCAGGCAGATCAACACTCCCACCCGTCTTTGTGTCATCTGCAAACTTACTGAGGGAGCACTCAATCCCCTCATCTAGATAATTTATAAAGTTGTTAAACAGAACTGCCCCCAAAACAGAGCCCTGGGGAACACTGCTTGTGGCTGGTCGCCATCTGGTTTTAGTTCTGTTCACCACAGCTCTCTGTGCTTGGCTATCCAGTCAGTTTTTAACCCAGCAAAGAGTAAACCTGTCCAAGCCATGCCCAGCCAGCTTCTCCAGGAGGATGCTGTGAGAGACAGTGTCAAAGGCTCTACTAAAGTCCAGGTAGACAACATCCACAGCCTTTCCTTCATCCACTAGACAGGTCACCTGGTCATAGAAGGAGATCAGTTTGGTCAGGCAGGACCTGCCTTTCATGAACCCATGCTTGTTTGGCCTGATCCCCTGGTTGTTCTGCTTGTGCCATGTGAGCAAGCTCAAGATGAATCACTTCATAATCTTCCCTGGTACTGAGGTCAGGTTGACGGGCCTGTAGTTCCCTGGATCCTCCTCCTGACCCTTCCTGTAGATGGGCATCACATTGGCAAGCTTACAGTTGTCTGGGACCTCCCAGTTAACCAGGACTGTTGACAAATTAACTAGCACCACTGCTGATAAGTATTGAAAAATGACTGTTTAGCTAAATGTAGAGAAATGTGATAGAAAGGCTTGGGTTAGTATTAATGGGAGTGTCTGGGAGTGGAAGCATGTTCATGACACCTAGATTAGGAGATCATCAAGATCTCATGAAGTCTATGTGCATCTTCAGATTGGGCACCCAGATTGGGAGTCAAAGGACAGTTGGTAAATGCTGGTCATTCAAAGAGGTGGGACAGGATGAAGGGACATATCATCTCCTAAGAAGGAAAAGAATGGTACGTCCAAAATCAGTATTTCACCAGTAACCTAAAAGAGGACCTGGGAGAAATGTTGAGGATTGACAGTCTGTGTACTTGGCCTTTGCATCATTGAGGAAGTTTGAATGCTGGAAATACACCTGACTGCATGCTGAGTGGCACCTGATGGCTGACAGACTTCATGGACACACAGGGTATATGGATATGATTGTGGGTGAAATCAATTTCACTGTAAAATAAAACCACCTTTGCTTTCCTTAAGATCTCATTTTGAGCTTTGCTGCCAGTGTTGCAATATTATTTCTCGTATAGAGAATGTTGAAAACTGAAAGAATGAGGAAACGAGGCTATAAGTAAATAAATCAGGGACCTCTTTTATGAGGGTGTCTGTTACTTCCCTTGACTGGAACATAACTCTCTTAAGGCTCCTCCATTAAGTCTGAATTGCTGTGGAAGTGCTGTTGAAACACAAATGCATGTATTAGCATGACAATTAATAAAATTTGTCTAACCAACAACAGTGATAAAAAGGGGGTGCTGACTGAGCATCAAAGGGATGTTGTGGTTAAGGCCTCTCATTTAGAGAGAGATAGCTGTGTTTAAATAAGTCCTGTGATGAGTTGTCAGATTCTTTATACCAATATATGCCTATTGCAGTGTAACCAGCTTCTTGAAAACTCACTTCAGCTGATCATAATGGAAATGCAAAATATGTAGGATCAACTACATATGAAGAGTCACTTTTGGCAAGTGAGGTAAATTCAACATGATTTACAGGGCACCTATTCTTTTCCTTTACAAGTGTCTTTTTTGCCATCTGTATATGCATTGTTTTAATTTTGTGATATATAAACTTGTTATTTATGACCCAGTAAGCAGTTTTCTTCAAGGCAGATGGATATGCTGTAGTTTTAACTGGCCAAACTCTTCTCAGAGTTGCACAGAAGAACAGAAGGCAGCAGTCATAAATTGCAGCAGTGAAAATTCTGACTGGATATGAAGAAAAACTTACTCCTGGCTCAAGGACTCAGGCCCTGGAATAAGCTACCCAGAGACAGTGTGGAATTTCTATCTTCAGAGATTTTGAAAACTCAGCTGGACAAGTCCCTGAGCATCTCCAGGGAGATGCTAACTCTAAAGTTAGCTCTGCTTCAAGCAGGTAATTGGTCTACTTAACCTCCAGAAGTCCCTTCCAATCTAATTTTTTCTACAGTCCTGTTGAAAAAGTCCTAGTTCTTTTATGTCTTCATGCTGCTTCAGGGCTGAGCATCCTTCTCAATGGAGGCAATTCTGAGCTTTCCTTATCAACATTTGAAAACTGCTCATATAAACGTATGAGATGGA
>NW_010183675.1:11163-19280 GCF_000695765.1 Mesitornis unicolor
ATCAAGAAATATCAGGGAAATATCACCCTACAATTTTCTAGTAAAGTCAAAGCAGTGCTAATATTGAAAAAAAATTAAAAGAGTAAAAAGACAGAAAAGCTGTTATCTAGATTGTAATAAGCTAATGTGTACCAAATATCCTGTCCAGAAATATTTCAGAGTATTAAACTGGACTCTCTTGTGAATACAATCAAGATGTCATATACATTTGTTTCTGTAGGCAGCTGTTCCTTTCTTCTGTATCTTTCTAGGAAAGTGTTCACTCCAGTAGGCTCTAGGAGTAAGCAGAATTAAGCTTCCCGCTATAGGCAACCACGTTAGTTGATGAGGAAAAAAAAATATTTTAGGTACCATGTCTTTTC
Organism: Mesitornis unicolor; assembly: GCF_000695765.1. Lineage (NCBI taxonomy): Eukaryota > Metazoa > Chordata > Aves > Mesitornithiformes > Mesitornithidae > Mesitornis > Mesitornis unicolor. Next base: position 11,526 of record NW_010183675.1, read on the forward strand.
AACATGAATGTGGAGACCAGTTACACTCCTGCATAAAACTAAGAGCTTGGGTTCATCTGAACTGGAAATTTAGCATGCGTACAGAGGAAAATAATACAATTAATTATACAGGCATTTTAAAAGATACTGTGCTAATGTAGTTAATCTGCATATGGTAAAGTAACTGTAATTATTTTGTTACTCTTTGTACTCATATAATTTCAAAGTCACAGCACAAGCACTATCTATACTAGTAAGTTTTTGCAGTTATTTGTGAATTTCATCCAAAACCTGTCATTAACACTTACACGTAAGGAATTATATTCTCCCTAAGTACTTGACTCCAGAAATCACCATAATCCTGTGATAAACAGGATTTAATAAATACACCATATAGGACAATTCTCATGCAGACCTGAATAATTTCAGATATTCATTATGTATATATTCCCAGCAATGCAAGAAAGTTTACATTTTTCTGGTGCTACTATGTTGCTTAAGATTCAGTGAAAGAAATGTGAACTGGCTACACATATCTAAAATGAAATTAGCAGAAATCAACTGGTTAATTGACACTTAGTTCTGTATGTGTATAATTTTTAATTGTTTGATTAATGTGGCTCAGTAGTGAGCATGGGATGGAAGAAAGGGGTGAAACATTGTTTAAAGGACAGAATGGAGACCACACGTCTGATTTAAAAACTTACTTGTTATGCACAGTATAAGATGACATACCTAGTATCTTACAGAAAAGTACATATGCTGGTAGCAAAACTGGATTGTAATATGTCTTGAATGTCACCTTGAAAGTAAATGCTTTTTACATAAAGACAGACAGACACACAGGGCGAATGGATAAAAAACTTCCAAGCATCAAATAAGTGGGTGTGTCTGATGCTAAAGAAGGATACTGCTTAAATGACTGGAGTGAATAGATTTGAAGGGCACTGAGTGCATCCAGATGGGTGGGAGACCTTAATAGCATTTCACATGGTTCAGAGTACATCCCAACTGAATGAGACCTGAGGGGATCCTTATGTGTACCCTAGGTTCTCTGCAATACAAAATCTGTGTAGTCAGGCAGCAGGAAGCCAGCTACATTTTTGTATCTCCTGCAGTCTGAGTGACTAGTGAACCAGAGCTGTAGAATGGCCTACAAAGTGCATCCACTGTGTATTTAAACACTGGAAACAGATTTATGATGGCCATGCACGATGCCATGCATTCTCTTAGGTGACTTCCCTAGGAAGTTCTCCTGCTTTTCCAAATCTAGGGGTCAATAGAGTTTTTGCTCCAGGGATCTTTACTGAAAAAAATAACCTCATCTGAGATGTGGTTGTCACTACAGTCTTCCATACACTGACGTTCAGAATTACTGATTTTGTCTGTGAAATGTCTGGCAGCCTGAGGGCAGAGCTACAGCTGCCTCTTGTCTGCCTTCTCATGTTTTGTGTACAGAGAACCAATTTTGTGTATCTGTCTTAGTTATTGGGAGTGGCAACTTACTGTGTCCCTAAGAGTTCTTAGATGGAGAGCTGTGGGTCTCTCTTCTCCTCTCCCTTACTAGCCGCAAAACCAGCAAAGGACATAACTTTTACAATTATGTATTGGACATTCAAAAGTTGTTTTTTTAAAAATGACCAAAATGACACTATTTGTTTAGATACAATATGGTTTAGAGGTTTTTCCTATAGAGCAAACCAGATAAAACTTGTTTGTTTTAATTTTTAAAGTATTGCCTGACTAAATTTTGCATATACAGTACTTGACATTGATATTTGCAGTGCAAGACATGCCCTTTGTTTTACATGGTGGTGTGACTTTTTTACAGCTTTTTATCAACAGTAATCAAGGACCTGATTGAATATATAATAGTTTGTATTGCTGATTAAATAGGATGAGGTCAATAAAAAAAGAGAAGGGGTAGAAACAATGCAGCCAACAAGCTGTACGCTTAAGCAAATATTGATAGATATTAAATGATGATAGCTCTACTGTTTTATTCTACATCCACTCCACTTCCTGTTTGCTGTTTCTTATAACTTGAATAGTGATATGAGGAAGCTAGGTAGTGTGGTAACAAACAGAAGCTATTGGCATTTGTGTCTACCTTGAAAAATCATATACTTTTCTATATAAAAAAGGCAGGTTGAAAAGCACAATCAAAGAAGCACCTTTGGAAGCATAATAACTAGCAGATCTATTTCCATGAGTAAATGGGTATTCATATGGATTTACTTTCTTGGTAACCAGGACTACTACTTAAAGTGATTCAGAAGCGGAAGTTAGAGAAGAGCTATTCTATGTGCAGTATTATTACAATAAGAAGATTAATACAAAAACAATCATCTCATGTTAGGAGGTGCATGACAAGTTTAAATAGGGAATTTACTCATCAGGAGCAAAAAGTGGGTGCCACAGTGTTCCAGCATACCCATCGCCAAATCTGAAAACTCTTATAGGGCAAGAAGCCTGAAAGTTTGCACCTTTCACCATTTTGCTTATACAACAAGAGTATGCAGGAATTAAAATATGTAATACAGTTACCATTGATAAACTCAGATCACACTATTAAATAGTTATGTGTTGCAGAAAGCAGGTTTGAAAGATGACAGGATAAATAGTTTGGAATCACTTGAGTCACAAGTGAATTGACACATATCATAAATATATTTATGTGATACCACAGTTGAAAATGGGACTAAGAATATAAGAGACTATGTATTTCAAAAGAAGATATGTATTAATGTGTTTTACATGTGACTATTAAAATAGGACCTAGAAATGTCAAAGGTAGGAGAGAGCCATAGGAAGATAAGAACTGCTTAGCATGGCAGCAGTATATAGCACAATTTTCCTAATTTGGCAGATAGCTAGTATTTTACTGGAGATATTATTTTACTTCAGTTTAATCTCACTAGCTGAATGTTTACATTTCTTCGTACAGTATGACTTGTACAACAAGCTTCACAAAGTAACCGTGGAGAGTTGTATTCCTGCCTTGCAAACTTACTGTTATCTGAGAAATGGAGAACTTGCCTCAGCTTGGTATGTATGACTTGTGAAACACAAAGATACTTCTTTTTGTTGCGCTTCTATTAAAAACCATCTGCAAGAGATCACTTTTACTGTGCAAGTAGCTTTTTATTATTATGTCTGAATCCTAATATTGGTGAGTGGCATATGGTTTTCTCCACATGGAATTTTTAAAACAAGACTGAGAATCTTAGATACCATCCCTCAGGACTCACAGGATCTTTATGTATGGACTCAGTGTGGCTGTTCACTGTGTTTCAGTTAAGGAAATTCTACTGAAGCATGTGTCAATCTAATTTGCATCTGTAGTGAATAAGCTGCAGGAATATCTGAATGAGGCACCCAGTCTGAGGCAAGAATTGTTTTCCTTTGAATCTTGTGCAATCAACTGTGTCAGGTAATTTGCGAATGGATTGCATTCTATGGACACGTTATTTGTGCTTTTTTGACAGCTGAGTTATACAGCACAATGTCTCACCCTTGAATTAAATCTTTGAAAGAACATCAGTAAAGATTCATTCTGACTAACAATGAACTATGATACTATTGGTGAGATAAAGGTAGAGCAGGTCTCACTTTTAAATAAAAGGAGGATTTTCTATAAATGCTTGTTTCTGATTATTCTTTAGCTCTTCTTCTCTATGAGGGTAGTGAGACACTGGAACAGGCTGCCCAGGGAAGTTGTGGATGCCCCTTCCCTGGAATTGTTCAAGTATAGGTTCGATGGGACTTTCAACAACCTGGTCAAGTGGAAGATGTCCCTGCCCATGGCAGGGGAGTTCGAACTAGATGATCTTTATGATCTCTTTCAGCCCAAACCATTCTATGACTCTATGATTCTTTGCTGAATTAATTGAATCTAGAAATGAAATATTCACTGGTAGATGATGTAATGAGCAATTTATTAACGGTTGGTTGAAAGGATAGTTCCATTAATGAAAATAATAGCAGATTTTGTCTACTATGTTATGGTAATCTGGCTCATGAGTAAAAATACTTAATTTTTAGGAATTCCTATGAACTATTTGATAGAAGAAGAAAAAAAGATGTCCTCAGAAGAGAGACTAGTAATCTAGGCTCTAGCAGTCAGATTTGCTGCTAAATTAGCTCTTGTACAGTTTACAGGTATTTCTAGTTGCTTTAAAGACATAGTCCAAAATATTTGAGATTAAGTTTCAGATGGAATTCAGCCTTAACTCTAATGTCCTATTGGACTACTTCTATGAGTAATTCTTCAGACTGTCAAAACCAGCTTCTGTCCACTAAAGTCACCCAGATGTTATGCAATGTATCTTTGTCAAAACTATGAAAATAACCTGTGACTTGTCCTTCTTTAAGCTCTGCAAAACTAGGACTCGGGGGGACTGTTGTAAGAGACTGAATTCCTGGAATGTTTGTCTCGAAGATCGCTTTCACTGAACTCAACATCCTGGGTACACCTTAAACGCAAAAACATCCTGAATACAGCCAAAGCGCAAGAACATCTGGCCAATGGTGAGCTGCATTCTGCAGGTGCTCTGTACCTTGGAGATATGCAAAGACGTTGGCACTGCATGATCGCTTGCCGCTGTTGAATCAAAGCGTTTGTGCAAGATGACCTACGGACTCTGAGACGACTCTATAAGAGTTATAAATTGAAGACTCTTATTTTATAAGAAGCTGCGCTTTTATAGTCCAAAATCCCTTGTCACACTACGTAAGCATTTCTATTGGTTACATATATGTGTCCATATTGTCTAAGCTAATACATGATTGGTTACTATCTTATGTGTCACCGCCCACATCTGGGTCAGGTTGGTTTACTTCAGCTTCCTGTTGGTTTACTTCCGGGTCGTTCTCTTGCCACATCGTTGTACTTTCTCTTTCTTTATCCCTATGTCATCTTAAGGTGGTCTCCTTAAATTACACAACTCTTAAGGTGGTGATTCTAAACCATACAACTCTATATAATCATATCCATCTTCATTCATGAGGCTTCCAACACGTTTGGACCCCTGGGATGCTGTGGATCCGTGGTGGTGACTATTCTTGTGAACTCTTTCCTGAATGCTTGCTTAGTTTCTGTGAGATGTGTCAGTCTGATTCGTGTTAAAACAATGTGGAGGTCATGGGGAAGATGGGACCTCTGGGGCTATTTTAACTGTCCTTGTACAGAGAACAGATTGAGAACAAGTAGAACGGAGTATATAGTTGTGTAAAAACCATAAGGCGCCAGAAAGAAAAAACACTCCCTCAAAAGCGAGATAATACCGGTCCTGTGGTTTGAGCAAGAGCCAAGAAATAACTAAGTCTACGCAAGAAGAAAAAATTAGCAAAGGTTACGAAGAGAAGATAACAGCCTTCATCCCCTGCAACGCCCCCCACGACCACCAACAAGGGACACTGCGCAAGCGTGGATGGGAGGAGAGCTAATTATAATATGAAGCGGGGATAGGTCATGCATATGTATAAGTGTATTGCAAAATATCATGAATATGTATTAGGTAATAAAATATAAACCTGAAAAGAGACCTGTACGGTGTGCGTGTTGAGGGATCAGAACAGGATCAGGACATTCTGTCCCCACGCACTCAGCACTGTTTGCTTGCCTTTACTCACTTAATAAACTGTAAATTTTAATTGGAATCCAGTTTCAGGCTAAATCATTTATCACAGTTTCCACCCTGTTTGTTTTGCTCTGTCCTATCACTGCTGTCTCATACTTCCTTGTTGAGAATTAAAGTTGTTTTGGGTTTACAGCATATGACCTTGTTTGTGTCTTAATCTCACACTTGGAATCATACTGAAAACTTCCCAGCACTGGATTGGGCAAATATGTATATCATATATAGCCCAGACTAAGAAAATATTTTCTGTGGATATGAATCTTCCTGCTTTAAAAGTAGTTGTTTAAATTGCTTCTTTAGATGTAAACAGTTCATATTCTGCAGGAGAAGGAGTCCCCTACTCATAAAAAGTATGGTTTGTTGTATCCTCTAGAGGCTACTTGAGAGTATAGGAATTTGCATTAGGGATATTAACATTTGTGTGAATTAAGTATGAACATAATTTTGTGAAAGCACAATAAGAAATGACAGAAGAAAGGTTAGAAAAATGGTGTGTATCAATAGCAGCTAGAGAAGCAGGTCATCAAGATCAAAGTGTACAGTGGAAGCATTTCTCATGATCAGAAAAGCAAAGACAGACTGAAGCCTTTGAGAAAAGTTGTAAGGAAGATCTAAAGCAGAGTTGGAATATTAAGACTTCCAGACAAATGAGAAAAAAAAATATATTGTCAAGGTTGTCCACTGACTCACGACAGATAAGTTAGAGTGAAGAAGCAAAAAGATCTAATTCTCTCATATCTGAGTCCGGAGGTACCATATGCATTGCTGAAAACCACTTGCTTATTATCGTTCATGGTAACCCATGATACATGAGAAGGACTTGAGAACAACCATCTCTTTTCTTCTGTATTACACACAAGAAACTTTGGCCAGACTAACTGAATATACACATCCTGTGGCTTGTGAGTATGAAAATTGAGTATGAAAGGTTTAAAATATGAGTGAAATCAGTTCTGATTAAACTAAACATCACCTTATCTACTGTTTGTTACATTAGTTGCTACAGAAAAAAAAAAAGACATAGTTAAGATTGTTGGCTAGTGTGCTGGTATCCTTGACAGACATGCGGCTGTCATACGGGCATGTCAATCTCATAAGGCTATGGTCTTGGACTGATCTTCACCTAGTTGTGTATGTTATACCATATGTTGCTACAGAGCTAACATTTGAATTTGAGTTGAGTTTTTTTGTATGTTTGCTTTTCTTCCCTGCTAGTTTCAGATTCCTGGTAGGAAGATAATGAAAAACCCCAACTTTGTGACTTACACTAAGTGCATTTGTTCATAATGTGGCAAGCCGAAAATATTTGACAACTATTAATTCAAGATCTGTGAGAAGAAAACGTGAATGATGGGTGGGTTTGAATAATTCCTGAAGTGATTTCAAATGAAATAGTGACTCTGTTCACTTCCAGTTCATATTATCTGATGGTCAGAAGTGGATGTATAGCCATAAATCTAATTGGCAGATGGTATGAAGTATGCTGATTGTTCAATAAAGCTTACCAGTTAAACAGTCACATTAGAGCTGGAAATATTATGTCTGTGTATCAGAAACAGACAAAATTAAAGTTAACATTTCTTCTTGGTAATACCTGTTTTAACTAACAAAAGGTTTTAGTTATTTCCTACTGATTCTTGGACCTATATCAGTTTAAGAAAGCTACCCTAAATCAACTGGATTTTAGCATATGTATTTATTTTAATTCACATCTGAAGAATAAATAAAGAAGTAAATAAAGAACTGCTAAGAAAACATACGTGTCACATATAACAGCAGTAGAAAGCCTCATACTATGTACAATGTGAAATAAATATATAAACTCAACACCTAAAATTGTACCTTTAAGACTGTGAATTTACCTTGTGGTTTCTTCTAGTCTGAACTATTCTATGATTCTGTGACAGTGAGTCACCCAGTTGGGGAGAAAACTCCACTGAGTATACTTAAATCGCAAGAATAAATTTTAAAGAAAATTTGGGGCATTTGCAGATCAAATCCTCTACAAGAACAAAGTTTAAAGAAAGAGAAAGATAATCCCAAGACCTTTTATCTGCTTATTATTAATATTATCTAAAGTGTAAAATGTAATTGGGTATTATTAAGGGGCCCAAGACAGCTGGGTAGCATTCAG